>NW_024064988.1:198862-236705 GCF_009727055.1 Benincasa hispida
GAGGTGTTCACACATAGTTAGACTATGTTGTATTGTTCATTAGAGGGATCAGTGGTACTTAAGAAGTGAGATGTAACTACAGGGGCAAAATGGTAAATTGGCCTAGCTGTACTTACGATCATCTGTGAAGGATTATCGTACTCATGATTGGTTATATCTGATGGATACAAAAATATATTTGTGGTAAAAAAAGTTCAGCTATCAGTCTTTAGTGAAATGTCTGGTAGTTAACAGATGGTGGATCTCGTGGCTAAAGTGTTTAGTCAGCTATTCACGTACCGTTGGAGCTTCGAGCCATAGGTCCATAAAGTCCCCTTGGTAGCTTGGATACAAGTTGAGAATTAGTTTTTGGGTCAGTTTGAAATGTTCAAATTGACAAGAGGGTGTTCAATTATATATGATATAATTAAACTGGTTAATTATGCATTATATGATTGACTAAATGTATGAGATACATTATATTGGAGGAAATTGGATATAAATATGTTTTATATCAAGTAGAGGAGAAAACACTATAGTTGATATATGATATCAAACAATAGGTTAAGAATATAATATGATTATATTATTATTTTATTAATTGGGTAGTTATGAGATAATTGGCCGAAGTTTTCACCGAATTCATGCGAAAGTGGGAAGAATAAAATGAAAATAGTTTTCATTTTGCAAGTGATACGCAAGATACGCTAAAATAACTCACTGTGTGGTAGTCTTGCATCGCTTAGTGTTGAGAGCCTATACGATAAAGCCCGCCTACTAAACGATCACACACTCGCGTTTCCTAAACGATCGCTCATGATTTCTTAAATGATCGCTTACCTTTACTAGACGATCGCTTAGCACAGCGAGGTTAACTAAACGATCGCTAACCTTTTGATAGACGATTGCTTAGCAATTACTACATGATCGTGTACCTCGACCTAAACGACTAAGCACCCAACTATGTGATAGTCTTTCCTTTCTCCCACTTGCTTGTTCGTAGTACACGATATCTTTTCCTCCTCCCCTCTACCAATTCCATCAAATTCCACCCTTTGGATTCTCACTCCGAGAATACTAAGGGCTTCAAGGAGGCTACCTGGGAGCGAGAGATGGAGTTGAGAGTTCAGTACCCCCAGCTTTTTCAAGATTGAAATTTCGAGGACGAAAGTTCTTTGAGGAGGGAAGAATGTGACATTCCAAATTATTTCATCATTTAAACTCTGTAATTTTGTGGTATTTGCGAAATATTTTCAATTTCGGAGGATAAATAGAATTGTTGTAAGGATGATTCAATTAAATTATTTGCTCAGAGAAGAATTTTGAAATTTAAATTTGATTGAAGGAAAATTTGGAACTTATGTCTAATTGTTTCAATTTCTAATTTAATTTGGAGCATTAAATTAAAATTTTGAGTTTCAAGTTATTTTTGTAATTTTTTGGAGAACATAATTAAATTAAATCAGTTAATTGTGATAATTGGTTTAAAGTGTTTCCTTCCAAAAAAATTAGGATTCTAATTCCAAAAGGATTTGGGTGTCTGGATTTTTTTTTAGAAGGAAAAGGAAAAGGGTTTAAGTTGTTTTAAATAGGTTAAGTTTCATTTATGACTTTAAAGAAAAAAGGAACAAAAAGAGGAAAAGAAAAAGGAAAAAAAAAAAAGGAAAACTTTTTTTTTCTCTCTCTCCCTTTCTCTTCACGTGTGCAGAGGGCCTCCTCTCTCTTTTTTTTTTTCTGGTGAGCAAGCCCTAGCCGCCACTGTCAAGACCTGCAGCCACCGCGTCCTAGTGTGATAGCTCATAGAAATACAAGCTATTGTAGTCTTTTACTTAGAATTATGAGGGCTAACAAGCAGTATATGTGTTAATAATACCAATAATTCATATAGAAAAGTGAGCTTGCGTCAACCAGCACAAAAAATTCTCACTAACCCTATATCATACGTTACTCCACATCAAAGTATCTATTTTCCCAGATATTACAGGAATTGACTGCATGCGTCGACCTCAGAACGCCGCAAGAGAAACCGCATGTAAAGGTTCATAAAGACTAGTTCGCCGCATGGAATGTTGCGTCCATAGAGTGATAATCGTAATGGAAGATTGATCGCCAAATGGGTGGAATGCGTCTACACTTCAGGACAAACAAGCTTGAACGTATACCTAAAGGAACTCTTATCCAAGAGTACCTATAAGCGGAAGCGGATCTTTCCAATTCATTGTGGCAGAATTATTGCATATACATTTAAAACATACTAATGTGCATTCATAATGCTAAAGAGATCAAGAGATCATACCAGATGAAGATTTCTTCTTCACAGTGAGTCTAAAACCCAAACGTCTACCTCAAACAATCACCATTCTGACATAAGGAAAAAAAGAAGACACCACCACTCAGAGCCCTTAGTATTCTTGGAGTGAGAATCCAAAGTGTGGGCTTTGTTTGGATTTGGTAGAGGAAAGGAGGAAGAGAGATCGTACACAACGATCAAGCAAGTGGGAGATGAGGTCGTCTATCGCATAGACAAGATGCTTGATCGTTTAGGTGAAGTATACGATCATGTAGGGAAAAGTAAGCGATCATATAAACGATCATGTAGGAAAAGGTAATCGATCGTATAAACGATCATGTAGGAAAAACGTGAGCGATCGTCCAAACAATCGCTTAGGAAAAACTAAGCGATTGTTAGTAAATATCGAGAGTTAAATGATTGCTTAAGAAAAGGTAAACAATCGTTTAGTTAATAGCGCGCGACGGTGTAATCGGTAAGCGATCGCTAAGCAATATCGTATATATGAGCGATCATGCAGTCACTATCGTATATACACTGATTTTCTCAACGATGACACTATCTTTTTCACAATGTCCGTGCACACCGAGATCAACACACCATCAGCTATTTATAATGCGCTCATTTGTTATTTAGAATAGAAGAGATGCCTTCCCATTTCCTTTATAACCATCCAATGAATGTGATCTTATCATATTCATAACATATAAATTAATATCATATATTAATATAAATTTTTTCTCTACTAGATATAAATCATATTTTATATCCAATTTCCTCCAAATTAATGAATCTCATACATAAAGTTAATTATACCTATTTAATTAACTTCGTTCAATTGTATCATATAAATCGAACTCCCTCTTGTCATTTGAACATTTCAAATGGCCCAAACACTGACTCTCAACTTGTATCCAAGCTACCAAGGGGACCTATATGGACCTATTAGCACGAAGCTCCGAACAGTATGTGAATAGCCTGACCTAAACTCTTTAGTCACGATATACCAACCATCTGTTAACTGCAGGCATTCACATAAAGACACGATCGTTGAACTCTTCTGCCATGATATTATCTATGTCCCTTGGATACAGTCATCGGTACGATGGCCCTTCACAGATGTTCGCAATTACAGTAGGCCAATTTACTGTTTTGCCTCTGTAAATTACATCTCCTCCTTAAGTACCACTGATCCTTTAATGAAAATACAACATAGTCCTACTATGTGTGAACACCTCTCCGGGCATGAGAAGGTGTGTGGCGCCACACTCGTTCAAGCCTTGGAGATATCAGCCGCCCTTAAGAGAGCAATCTATCTACTTACTCTTTACTTTGGGGAGGAGTAGACTTCAATCTTGTGAAGCTGAGTTCTCAAGTCCCAAATCAGACGAATCCCCAAAATATTAGGTTTAAGTCGGCATTCTGGCCACTCGCACCCATGCAAAATCAAAGGGTTCGTCCTCAATGGCAGAGTTCTCAACTCACTCAAGATTGAGTTCAATATTACTATGGTCATCCTAGTGAAGTTAAGTCTCAGACATGAACGGAGTTTATATGACAAGACATTAACACGTCGAGGTCAAGTGTATATAACAAACTCTTTGTATAGGATGCCCCCGCTCGCATTTCCACTACACAAATGATCAGGAATAGACCATCTGTCAAAGGTAACAACATTTGATACTATTCCAAAGTGGGCCACGTCCGTAGTTTTATAGGAAATAAGATTTCCCTCCTATATCCATATACTACAGACTATTTTTGTTGCCACTTAAGAACTGATCCACTTGTATGTCACTATATACACACTTAAGTTACATAGAGACAACCAAGGATATTAAGTTATTGGTTTGTGGTAAATAAAAAAAAATCTAAATGTGTAAAGTCAAAGTAGTGAAGTTAAATATCATTTATATTATAACATCACAAGTGTTCGTAACAAAGTTGTTATACAAACTCATAGGACATGAGACATTAGGGGCACAAACACAAAACAGTGCCTTAGGAAGTATCAACAAGAATAAGTGATTTTGACACATTGACCCATTACCATGACAAATGTAGCAGTGAGTCAGAACGCAAATCATATTTTGTCGGCATTTAAGGCTCATAATAAAATAGCACCTCAGTGGACCTTCACTTCAAAACATCTGAGTTTCTGCCTTAAGGCAGATCCTTGTGATCACAAATGAGAGCATGAGCAGACACTCTTTGAGGATTCTTCACCTCCACAGCCCATTCCGAGTGACGACCGGGGTTTCGAATGAAAAGCAAGATAGAGCTCAAAAGAGACTTCTCCACCATCCATCCATGGCGCCGCCAGCAGCCTTGACGCATTTCGAATGAAAAGCAAGAGATTATTTTCATCTAGCCTTGCATTTCTCCTCTTATCTTTGTATTATATTACATTTTGGCTTAAGACATTAATACAGTTTGTAATCAATGCATATCTTAGTTCATTCAACATCATCTTCATCATCTTCTTCTTCTATATCATCATTTAGTTAAGCATCGAAGATAGTCGCATACTTAATCGTACAACCTAGAGATGGGATGCATGTAGCAACCCACTGAGAGGTGTGTGTTGCACGATTATAGTGAGTTAGTCCTCTTCACTTTGTGTGAGGCTGAAGCGACGCTTGTCCATGAGCTGTCGCAATGCTTGTCTATGAGCTGACTAGCCACAACTAACTGCCCGAGAAGGTAAGTAGTGGAACACACTAAAGCAAAGTAAGCCTTGTTCCTAGAGATAGGCACAATCTTATGCTCGACGCAACCATGCATTATAGAGATATAGGCATGCGGCTGGCCACCGAGAGATGTGTGATGCGTTAGTGTGGCGAGCTGGGATTACTCGAGCGACCTAACATAATGAACATTATTATGCGTTAACAATTGTTGCATCTCTACCAATTCTCATAGTTAAACTTCCATTGCTCAATCTGTTTAGTTAGGAGTAGGAGTAGTGCATAGTCCTTTAACTTTTATCTTTTTAATTTTATTCATCGCCTCAAACACATCACTTCACAAACATTATTGAGTTACAAGTCCCTGTGTTCGACCTCGGATCATCCCGAGAAACTTGCGTTCTCGTTATACTTGGCGAGAAATCAAGAAAACTTGTGATAGGAACGCATGTTCATTGCATACGTGCTTAAACGCGTATTACATATTCTCTAGTCCAACGCATGACCTCCGACACATGGAGATTAATGCATAACATAAGACAAGCATATTTTCCTCTCCTCCCTTTCCAACGAACAAGTTTTTGGCATCGTTGCCGGGGACTTGGTAACTAATAGTTTGTTAAGTTTTGTGTTTTCGCGGGCACCCCTTTTAGTCTTGGGCGTATTATAGCTTGCGACACCAAGTTGCAAATGATATTTGAGTGAAGGTGATGCGCTAAAAGTCAATATTGACCCTGAGATAGAAAAGCTATCTGTCGCACAAGCTGGAAGAAGTCTTAGAAGCATGTCAACCAACATGCGGCCAACAAATGTTGGAAGCTCCGATGGTCAGGACAACAAGTTCCTTGACCTAAGCAGTTGAGTCAATCTCCTGCAAGAAAGACTCCTTGCAGTGGTTTCACTCTAATTTCTCTAGGGATGTCTTCTACTCTATCTTTACTTTGCTTTCCCAGTTAGCTTTAAGTTTATTTAATTGATTGTCGCCATTTTGGATTTGCGGCTGCTTTCTTGGATGTGATGTGCATTCGCTTCGTGTGAGTGCGTTAATAATTTACTTTTGGTGCATTGTTTCGAAAGAAGTATCCTCTCCATCATTCAACGCATGGCTATTTCCTCCGCATAAGTTCTAAGTATTAACGCAATTGATACTCTGCTTATGTCACTTTTCTTATTATCTTTTATGTGTTATCCTTCTGAAATTCTCTTTTGACCGTTTTCTTTCTTTTGTGTTGAAAGATTATCATTCATGATGACACTTATAATTCACTATATCCACTAACTAACACTACATGGCTCACCTCACCTTAACAACTCCTTCAAGGTTTGACAGTTATAAGTTTTATTATGTGCAAACCTCTACTCAAACATCTTTTACCACATTCCTAAACAAGTTTGTTTTAAGCTTTTTGGCAAAGACCCGATCAATCTCTAAATTTGGGGGTGGCAGTGGTCCGGGCAAATGCGTCCATCACATTGCAGTGATTAAAGAAAGAAAGAAAAGTTCATAATAAAAACTCCACTGTCAGTGCAAGGGGGAGACCCAAGCTGATAAGAGTTAAAGTTGTGAAAGGTACTTACCCGTGTAGGTGATATTTCGCATGACACTCGTGTAGGTGATATTTTGCATGACACCCGTGTAGGTAAGCCAAAACGAAAGTAGGTGGCTGGAATCAACGCATGGGAACAACTCCTCTGTCTAGCGCAACCTAAATTAAGACAAGGTTGAGTTGAATATGGCACGCAACCGAAGTTGGATGCCCGCATCACACACGTGGGGGCAAGCCAAAACGAAGAGCATAACCAGGTTCAGCGCCCCAATTCAATAATGTATCGCAGAGCTTTGAATCTTATTAAACGAAAGCATTGTAAAAAGCTAAAAGCAAAGTTTCTTAAAATGAGTACAAAGTTTTTTAGCAGAGGCTTGCCAGAATTAAACTTAGAAAATATCTCTTCGAAGAAGTAGCTAATTTTGAGGGGAGTGTTGCTGCCAAGATTAGAGGTGCAAGTGATTCATATTTTGAAAAGCTGGTCAACGCAAAGGAAAAGCTAGAGGGTAAATTTTGAATTTCCCAAGTATAAGACATGCTTGAGGACAAGCATGAACCTAAGTTTGGGGGTATGATAGCTTGTAGAAATACAAGCCATTGTAGCATTTTACTTAGAATTATGAGGGCTAACAAGCAGAATATGCGTTAATAATACCAATAATTCATATAGAAAAGTGAGCTTGCGTCGACCGCACCAAAAATCCTCACTAACCCTATATCATGCGTTATTCCACATCAAAGTATCTATTTTCGTAGATATTGCAGGAATTGACCGCATGCGTCGATCTCAGACTACCACAAGAGTAACTGCATGCAAAGGTTCATAAAGACTAGTTCGCCACATGGAATGTTGCGTCCACAGAGTGATAATCGTAATGGAAGATTGATCGCCAAGTGGGTGGAATGCGTTGACACTTCAGGAGAAACAAGCTTGAATGCATACCTTCAGAGTATCAACAAGATAAGGTGATGTTGACATTGCCCATACCGCAACAAAGGTAGCAATGTGTCAGAACGCAATCATTACGTTGTCGACGTTTAAGCTCTATAAATAGCACCTTGGACCTTCACTTCAAAACATCTGAGTTTCTGCCTTAAGGCAGATCCTTGTGATCACAGATGAAAGCATGAGCAGACACTCTTTGAGGATTTTTCACCTCCACAACCCATTCCGAGTGACGAACGGAGTTTCGCCGGAGATAGAGCTCGAAAGAGACTTCTTCACCATCCATCCACAGCACCACCAGCAGCCTTGACGCATTTCGAATGAAAAGCAAGAGATTATTTTTATCTAACCTTCTATTTCTCCTCTTATCTCTGTATTGTATTACATTTTGGCTTAAGACATTAATCCAGTTTGTAATCAATGCATATCTTAGGAGTAGTGCATAGTCCTTTAACTTCTATCTTTTTAATTTTATTCATCGCCTCAAACACATCACTTCATAAACATTATTGAGTTACAAGTCCCTGTGTTCGACCTCGGATCATCCCGAGAAACTTGCGTTCTCGTTATACTTGGCGAGAAAGCAAGAAAACTTGTGATAGGAACGCATGGTCATTGCATACATGCTTAAACGCATATTACATATTCTCTAGTCCAACGCATGACCTTCGACGCATGGAGATTAATGCATAACATAAGATAAGCATATTTTCCTCTCCTCCCTTTCCAACCAACAGTCGTCGTTCGTCCTCATCGAAACCCAGCTACGCCGTGTTCTGTTGAGCGCACAGCCTCCTATATCCGCCGTTCTGCACACGTCCGAGAAGTCGCGTCGTTCATCCTCTTGGAAACCCAGCCATCCATTCCTGTCATCACATCAAGCCCAGGCGTTTGCTTCTGTCGTCGTGCCCAACCACGAACCAACGTTCTGGCACTCGCCATGCCCAGCACCAATCTCTATCCTATCTATCAGCCTCCATTGGTGGTAAGTCGCACGCTACCGCCAGTCACCGATCGATCTGCCACCACTGCCCAGATTCTTGCCGGAATCTTGAAAATCTTGGGTAAGATTTGTTTTCCTTGGATTTTGGGGAGTTTAATTCACCCATTTGATTTTGGGTTAAATTGATAACCTCTCTTTGGTTTCAAACTTAGATTCAAGATTTGGGAATTTTAGAGGCATCGTTCATCAAAGTAAAGACCATTCTTTTCAACGGAAAATTTTTGGAGTTGGGTAAGTTTTGTGTAAGTTGTGGTTAGTTATCCTTTGGACTTAGACCCTGAGGATTTATTTAAATCTTGGAGGTCATAGTTGCGAAACTAAACTTGTGGTTAATGTCATATGATTTATTCGATTTTTATCCAAGGGTTTTTTAAGAAGATTATTTGCGTGGACTTTTATAACCAATTTGAGGTAAGTGCTATTATTGCCAATGCCTTCATGCCAGGCAGCCCAGATTAGATTTATCAAGTTAATTAATGGACTTTAGAAGCATGATCTTGGTCTTTGTGTACACTTGTTGCATGACAGTTATGAGTATTAGGAGCATGTTTGATCTTCCATGTTATGTTATGATCTGTGCAGTGGATCAATACTAAAATTTTGTATTTGATGTGTGATTAGACCAGCAGAGGCGATTTACTGTCTCGCCTTGATGCATGTTTATTTCATAGGACCTATGGATCAAATTTCATGTCTTGACGGTGAGCCATCAGGCCACTAGACATGCATGAGCCGGTGGGTTCATTTGCATGTTACAATTTTTTGAATTGACAGGTTCACTTTCATGTTTAATTTTATGTTTTTACAGTGTGCCATCAGGCCATTAGACATGCATGTCGAGGCAAGATAAGTTGTTTCCTTGGTTTGTCTTTTAGAAACAATTATAGTTGTTTGACCCACTGGCCCAAACATTTTATGCTTGTGGATGCATAGCCCGATCCCGGTAATGGGATCACTTACTGAGTATTTTATACTCACCATTTATCTTTGTATGTTTTTCAGGTAAGGGCAAGGATATTCGAGCGACTGACAAGAGGAATCCGTGACAGTGCCAAAGGAACTAGGAATGCTTCTGCATTTGAATTTATTGTCTTCTCATGTTTTCTTTTGTAGTTTTCTTTTCATAAACCTTCCTTGACTGAGTCTAGGGGTTAGAGATTTCTTTCTCAATTAATATTTTCCTTCGTTTTTTATTTAAATTTTTATTTTCATGTTTAAGGGGTACCCCGATTCAAATGATTTGAAATCTTGAGTTAAAGTTCAACTAGATTCTTTATACATTTAAGCAGTCCAAAATCCTGTTATTTTATTTTATTTTTTTTTTCTTTTCCCCTTCAATGTGAACATTTATGCATGTATGCAGTAACGATCCCCTTTTTAGCTGTCTTAAGAAGTCGGGTTGTTATAGTACCATTAAATTTTTAATTACACAATTATTTGGAAGCTAGGTCACCATTGAGAAATGACTTTTTTACATCCATTTGATGTATTATGCTAATGCTATTAAGGTTTTGTTTCCTTTAAGAAATTCTACTAAATCCATGAAGTTCAATTTTATTTTTCTCTTTCCAAGATCCTCGATAGGCTCAATAAACCAAAGTAGGACTTTGGTCACATTTCCAGTTATCCTCTCCTCGAACAAAGGACCAACCGAACCTCCCCTCAAGTAGTCATCCATCCATTTAACTCTTATCTAGGCAAGCTCCATTTCACATGAGCATACTTCCTACCCAATAGAGTTCAACCATGGATCATATCATGACTATTTTGAGGCTTCATTACATCTTTGTTCGACACCGAGGATTTATATCAAACGTGGCTAAACTAGGGGACGGCTCTGATACTACTTATTAGAGATAACAACTCTCCAAATATCTTCACAATAGTATGATATTGTATCTACTTGGGACATAAGCCCTCATTGCCTTGCTTTTGGGTTTGACCCCAAAAAACCTCATACCAACAAAGATAGTTGTTCTAATTTATATACCCATGAAAATTCCTTATAAAATGTCAACATATTTTATAGCTTAGACAATATCATAAATTACCATCAATTCTACAACCTTCCACAAAAAATGATGGAATTTATATATTCTCATACTAGAAACAAGCTAGGTGATAGTCAAAATAATGTTATAGAGCCACACTCAATTTAAAAGTAATAATAATACTTTTCAACTTCATGAAAATTAATGGCCAAACATGATAATTTAATCATGCATAAACTTTGTCAATATAACACACATAGAATATTATTTCCATTCATGTAACATGCTAATAGACATGCTCAAGTAGATCACAATAGCATCTCATTTAAGATAATACAGTTTACTACTCATGAAATATTCAAATATACACTAATAAAGTTATATTGAATATCATACTATAAAGTAGCAATCAAATAAAATGGCTAAATTTTTATACCATATGTAAAAAATAAATTTTTGGAACAATCTGACAAACCACCACTAACGTGAGCTAACTAGATCAGAGCATGCCACACCAACCTCACCAATCAAAAGTAAACTCAACCCAACAGTTCAAAAAGAGATTGTAGTCCAACAGATCAACAGTCAACACCTCAAACAATGGAATGATGCATAATTTCTTACCAAATTTCCAATGTCTATAATATCTAGTATTGCAAATGTTATTTTCCTTGTTTGGATATTACACACAGCAAAACCTCACAATTTTCCTTACATAATAGCTCTCACTATGAGAATATTTTTCTACTTTATATTTCCTTCTTTTTGAGA
Source organism: Benincasa hispida (assembly GCF_009727055.1). NCBI lineage: Eukaryota > Viridiplantae > Streptophyta > Magnoliopsida > Cucurbitales > Cucurbitaceae > Benincasa > Benincasa hispida. The sequence continues at coordinate 210,077 of NW_024064988.1, forward strand.
AAATAGTCCCCTATATATTTTTCAACTAATGTATCGTTGGTCTTTCCTCAAAACCAATGGTGAATTCATTATTAGAAAGATTATTATAATTATTTCCTTATATATAGGAGCTCGCCTTTGAGCATATGGTTTGGACTTTTCTGGAGGCTTGTAGACAATTGGTCACATAAAAAATTAAAAAATAAAATAAAATAAAAAAATAAAAAATAAAAAAAAATCTTTGATTATTGTAATTGTATGTTAAGATTGCCCAAGTAGAGTTCAAAAAGTCTCTATCACGTTTAACCAAATTTTTAACACATCAAAATATCTTCAACATATGTGAAACTTAATCAATTCAAGTAAAAGATTACTAGCATCATCATCCAAATTGACAGTGATGGTTAACCACAAAATTCAATATCATACTACAAGACCCACATATTCTAAAAATTCTATCACAAGAACATAATCAATATAAATTAATCACTAATTTGTTCATCTCAGAGTGAAAACTATATATGTTGAGTTGTCTCTCTAAGTTACTCAAATCATGTCTCTAGTCGAATGATTTTGTCAAAATATTATTATTATTTAAAATTAATAGTGCACCTGTTTCCTTAATTTAGTTTACCAAAATTAATACTTTCTATCTTTTCTTAATTTGTTATGAAGGTCTCTCTTAATTTTAGATAATCCCTTATTAATCTCAAAACAAGAATCAAAGTATAATATCGCTCAAAATTTCTTCCCAACACAATTCATTCATAAAGAACAAAGCAAGTTTATAATTCAATTATGCTTATATGTTAAAAAGAGAAATTGTCCACTTAATTTTGTACCTCTTCAATAATTGAATCCAAGCTTATCCATAATTCCATTTCAAAGTTCCTCACCGACATCCAAAGAGATGGCTTTCTCCTCAAACAACAGCGCCATGCATCATTGCCTCAATCAACATCCACGTAGACTCCAGTTCGGATTATTCAAATTCCAAATTGATCGCCTCGGCTGAGATGATCGCAAATGTGGATTTCAATTCGAAGTCAACCATGAGATAAACATTTTCGAATCTGGTTTGAAGCAGTTGCAAAGATGAGAATGGTGTGAGATCCATTGACGGTTCCAATGTTCTTGATTTGATCTGGAGAGGGAGATCGAAGATGGAGGTGCAATCGATCGATATTCTTTAATTTTTCTTTCAAATTGTTAGTTCGTCAATTTCGAATCTCAATCATTATTGTGTCGTGAAAGATCCACTGTCTTGAAAGCAAAATCGGCGCGTCCTCAATTCTCAATCGCCAGAAGTCGGTTGCTCTCCAAGATTAACACAACACCTTTCTTAGACGTGAAGACTAAAACAACTATTTTTCCGTTTTATAAGAATCCAACAAAAATGTTTTTATAAATTAAAGGTAGAAAACGTTTCATATCTAAATTAAATAGGAAAACGCTTCATAATTAGTTAAATAAAGAAAAAATATTTTCAAATTAAATTAAGTGTAAAAATACGTTTAGAAATCTTTGACTAATTTTATGATATACGAGCAAATGACTAATTGATTAGTCATTTCTAACCAATAATATTACTTTATTTCCTTGGCCAAAAGTTTCAATCGATTTCTAATTTTTTCAAACCGTGATAAATAAGGGGGGAAAAGACTTTGTTAATTGCGATTTGTTTATTTGATATATTGTCGAATTTTCTTTCCAATTCTTTTGCCTTTTTTTTATTAATTCAATATATACTCTATACTTAATGATTTTAGCAAGAAAAAAAAAAGACGAAGAAGAAAAAATAATTATTTTATTTTATGTCGCTCTATCTTTAATGGTTGGGTTGTGATGAAAAAGTGGAAAATTAGGACTTTAAAAGATGAGATGACATCATATATGTGAGATATATGAGACGACTTTCAATAAAACATTTCCTATGAAAAATAATCTATTGAAATAAGAAAAATGAAATGATTTTCTTAGCTATCAACTAATATTGTTGCTAATATGATCATGGTTTAGTGATTATATATATATGTCTTCATTGTTTAACGAACTCAAAGCCACGTTTATCCTAAGAGAAACGTAATAAATAAATGGTACTTTAAAAAGTAGGACCCATTTGATTGTATTTGGTGTTTATTTGTGTTTAGTATCCACCATCTGGGACTCTCACTTCCAAATATATAATAAAAAAACGTAAACTAAATGACAAGCGAATGATATTTAATCTAATCACATTTGAAAATTACTTCAGCTGTTATTATTAATGTCAATATTGTTACCGTTATTATCATTATCGTTTGATTATATAAGGTAACGGTAGAGATAAATGTAATAGTAAATATGACATATTCATAATTTTAAGTAAATATAATTAAAAAAAAATAATTCAATTTCGTTTTCGATTGTGGCTCATTATGATTGATCTATCAATAGAATTCCATTACGTCAATATGAATTGATAGACGTGACCTCAATATAATTTTTCTTTTGAATTATTTTTTAATTATTCATTCTATTTGGAACATTAGCTTACATTTAACCTATAATTAGTAAGTTAGTTATACAAAAACTGGAAAAGGAGATATACTTTTCGAAAGAATAACTGTTGAAAAGTCTGTAAAATTCTTAAAAATTTATCGGAAAAAAAACCATTCTTCCTTATCTGAACATATGAGATCATCGATTACCTAAAAATTTAAGTTGATGGAAAAAGTTAAATTAAACATTATACTATCTAACAACTTAATTTCTTCTTGAAATTTTTACTAGTACGATAAATATATTTTCACCTATGTTTGCTCACCAATTTAAATATTTTTCAACGTTAAATTTCTAAAATATAAGTAACTAAAATTTAATAAGGATCAAATTAAAATTTAAGAAGAAAAAAAAAACAAAACAAAAAAACCTTGAAACGAGATATTTAGCTTGAAAATCATGTTGACGATTTTAAACATGCCTGTACCCTAAGTTTCAAAAGCGTGTTTTAAAATTAAAAGAAAAAATACAGCAAATGGACAAATGAAATTAATTATCTTATTTGACTTACATACTTATTTATTTATTGATGTTGTTTTTTTAGCGTTGATTAACATATGTACGTAATTGGGACATTTGAAATAAAACGAGTTTCGACTTTGGAGTTTCTTGTTTTTAAAAGCCAAATGAGAATTCTCCGATAGGGAAAGAGAAAAAGATAACAAAAAAGAAAGGCAAATGGGATGTAACGAAGAATAAAGCTTTTGATCCCATAGTTGAAATTATATATATAATTCATTTTGGTTTTTCCGACCCCTCCTATTTTGTTTCTTTACCTACCACTCCTCAAACCTAACACACACCTTTTTTGCTAAAATAGTATGGTTGGAATGCCTTAAATTTATTATTTAACGCTTCAAACGATTTAATATGGGATCTCACTGACCAGTCAGTGAGCCGAGGTCCAAAGACGGTACACCTTGGTGGGAGTACGGGAGCAGTTGCGCTCAAAACCTAAGTTAAATTCGTATGTGGTGTTATTTAATTATTTATGGTTATTTACAATTATGATCCTAGAGTTTAGAGAAGTGCACGATATAAACTCTCTAACCCTAAAGACACCATTTCATTCTCTAATTTACAATATTCTCTCTAACAAAATTGTTCTCTCTGCTCCGTGGACATAACTAACACACTATTAGTATATCACATAAATTTGTGTATCGATTCTCTATTCTTTGTTACGTTTTCTATATTCCTTATTTGTCAATTTTGTAACATGTATAGTTCATCTAAATTTTTGTATGAATTACCTTTACATTAATCAATTTATCCTTAGAATTTTGTTTTACATTAGTGCCAAAATTAGGAAAAATGGTTTGAGCTTTACGTGGCAATAAGAAAAAATGTGATTTGTGATATTTATAATACTCCGATGCATGCTTAAATAAGAGAGCAAATAAGTACAACAAATTAAGGATTTGGAAGTGGAGAATGGACTTGTTTTCCTTAGAGTTATAATGATGTGCTTATAGGAAGCAGATGACCTAAGTTATCCCAAAAGAGCTTTGAAACTACATTAGGAGAACCCTTTGACTACCTAGGCCGGGAATGTGAAGGTTGTGTCTTGTTTACCATTTTGCTAGGCTCAGCCTTAGCCTTAGTTGAGCACCTTCCACTAAGCTCATTTAGTTCTCATGGTGACGTTTTTAGTTGAGACATGTGTGGAACATGCCCATTAGGTAATTTGTTAGGCCTAGTCTCTCCTCTAGGTTCATTTTTGGTCTTGTGATCACTTATGTTCCTATTTTATGTCAACTCTAAGTGAGCGTTTGAGGCAATGAGTTCGTTATTATAATCCTAGGTTTTTATAATTGGGTTATTATAGTTTGTGTTTGGGGTGTAAATTATTTTAATTTAGGTTAGAATAGTATGTGTTTAAGATGTAAATTATTTTAATTTGATAAAGAAATAGTAAACATTATAACAAATAATAAAAATAAAATAGTATTGACTGTAGTTAATTGAGAAATACAAAAATAGTATTTACTGTAAATAACCTCCCAAATACCCCCTAAGCCTTTTCACCTAAACCTCTTAACGTTTTACTTTGATTCAATTTCACAAATCATGTACAAAATTCCTTTAATTTTATAACATGCCTCACATTCTATCATTAAAGATTTTTGAACTCCAAATTTAAAGAGAAAATAGAGACTTTGATCATTTGAAATAATGCTATAAATAATCTTTTTAAAAATAATCCTTTAACATAACTTTCATTTTTAGGAGTTCTCTCAATTTTATGGATGAATGTACTTCTCTTACTTGGCTATAGATTTAACCTAAATTTTCAACATAAACTTCTTATTTACAAACTAAATTCAAATCATAAACATTACATTAAAAGGAGGTAGGAAATCAAATGGTTAATTTGACCCATTAATTACATCTTAGACATTAAAAAAAACAAAAACGTAAGAGAAAAATTGGGCAAGAGAAGAAGTCAACATTCAACAGTCAACTTAATTGAAAAAAATAGAAACACAAATCTTGATCCATCTTTGGCTGTTTGCTTATTTCTTCCTCGAGAAATTTCATATCCTTTTTTCAATCTTCTCTTTCACACAACATTCAAAACACAATTTTCTTTTCTCAACGAAAAATAAACATTTCTTTTTAAAACAATAATTTCACTATATTACCAATAAATTCTTCAAGATCCCTCAAACAAATTCATCTTTTTCTCTCTCACTAAAACCAGAGGCCATGTCCTCCTCCGCCAATCCGTCGTTCGACGACGGCGACGGCTACATATTTTTCGGCCCCGCCCATCCTCACCGGAACCCATATGATTTAAACAACAAAATCATGCTCACCGCCATCATTTCCCTTTCTCTCGTCGTCCTTCTCGTCATTGCTCTTCACATTTACGCCCGTTATGCCCTCCGCCGCCAAGCACGGCGGCAGGCCGTCCTCCGCCGCCTCGGAATCCTCGCCCTCGTCGACTCCGGCGACCCTCCCCTGCCGCCGTCTCGGTCCGGGCTCGACCCCTTGGTTATGGCGTCGATGCCGGTCATCGTTTTCAAGCACCAATCGGAGAATCCAGATCCCTCGGGCGCCGCCGTGGAGTGTGCCGTGTGCTTAAGTGGTATCGAGGACGGCGAGACGGCGAGAATTTTGCCGAATTGTAAACATGTTTTCCATTTGGAATGTATTGATAAATGGTTTGGCTCGCATTCCACGTGTCCGATTTGTCGGACGGAGGCGGCGCCGATGATCCTGCCGGAACCTCGGGAGGCTCCGGCGGCAGCGGTGGCGGAGGGCGGTGGTGGGTCAAGCTCCCGATTGAGTTCGTTTAGACGGATTCTAAGTAGAGAAAGGTCTTCGCGAAGGATTCAACCTTGTGTACGACAAAGTAGAAACGACGACGTTCAAGACTTGGAAAGCCAGTAAATATCAATGTAAAGCTATTATTTTTTTTTTTTTTTTTTTATTGAGTTATATTTTTCCCCTTTCATCATTTCAAATAATAATAGTAGTAAAAAAGAAAAAAGTAACCATACCACGAAATATTTTTTGGGTTAAAATTTCATAGAGTGAAAAAAAGTATGTAATTATGTTGAGCTGGTATGAATTTACGTTATTGTACAATGATTTTTAATTTTTTTAGTGTCCGGTAAAATTATTAATCTGATTGTAAAGTTAGGCATGAAAACTTTGTTTTATTTGGTGAAGTGAGTTTTTTTTCTTCGAAATACATATTAAATGCATGTGTTTTGAGAGTAATTTTAAAATCGTTCAAAAAAATCACTCTGAAATAATCTTTTAATCATCTAAAATTAATTTAATATTAAATTTTATACTTTAAAATGTAATTTTCATATCATCAAATAAGTTTTAAAAGGGTTAAAAATAAAAATGATAAAAATGATTTTAACTATCTTATAATCACTCCCAAACATGTTTTAAGTATCATTGAGTTATGTTAACTTTAGCATGTACAATGTATATTGATTATAATACAAAAAGAAGATGGTCAATTTTTTATTATAATAAAAGAATAAAAAATAAAAAATAAAAGGGAAAAAAAAACTGTTTTGAAATAGGTTAGGAAGACTTTTGTGTTTGTAGACTCTAATTTTAATATTTATAAGCATCTTTCCTTCCCATGTGAACTTTGATTCTCAAACTCTTCGGCTAAGGCAGTTGAATTTCATTTTCAAATAACTCGGATTTATTGTTATTATTATTATTCTTTTTTTTGCTATTATAATAAATATAATTAAATTTATTATAGATACGTATTTTAATTGGATAAATTTCACCTTTTTATTCTTTTTATAATACAATTATATTTGTAAACACTAGTTACGTTCTATTTGGTCAATTTATCATCAAGATTTATACTTATGGTTTGTTTCTAAGTATTAATTTTGAAAATGTGTCATTTGGTAAAAAGTTGAATATTTGTCAGTCACTCAAAATAGTTTTTAAAAAATGAGTTTATGAAGTAAAATGGTTTAGGAGAAACACTTGAAACTAAATTTTAGACAAATGATTTTTTAATATTTAATGGTTAATTCCTCCCTAATTTATACACTTTTTAAAAATTATCAAATACCCTCAATAGTCTTCTACATGCTTCCATTATAGTTTTAAAAAAAATTGAAACGGACAAACAAGCACAATTTTTAAGAACTAAAAACCAAAACCGAATGAAGCAAACATAGCTCAATTAACCTATAAGATAGTTGATCATGAGGTATGTTGTTCGAATCCCCAAATCTATATTTTACTTTAAAAATGAATATCAAACTTTAAAATGTTGTATTTGGATTATCCAACTTTAAGATGTTATAATAACTTTCTAAACTTTCAAATTTGTTTTCAATAAAGAGCTTGAATTTTTACCAAACCAAACCTAATTCAATTGACATACGAATGTATTGATAATCACAAGGTTTGTAGTTCGAATTCGCTTATCCCTATTGAACTATTTAAAATAAGAAAAATAAACCCTTGAATTTTCAATTTTGTAAACATGTTATTAACTTATTGGCCTTAACCAATTAGACCCAAAATTGATAGTTTAAAGGCATTGATTTGAGAGATGTAATAACCAATATTTGCTCAATAAAAAAGCAAAATTGGAATTTCTAATACACACCCCCATCCACAATTCACAAATCAGAGATGATCAATTAATCAAATACACAAAAAAACTAGATGAACAACAAGTTTCCTCTTTGAAATTGGAACATAATTCTCAAAAACAAATACCCGATTACCATGGGCCAAGCCCATGCCCGAGCCGAATTTCGACTCGACCCGCTTATGTCTTCACTCGGCCCCAACCCTACCGATGTTGTTTGGCTTGAGAAATTCCCATTTCTCAACACACTGCGCCATAAAATGAGACAAAATCAATCCAATTAAATTTCACTAAAAGAAAATGTTTGTAGATCCGTTGATGGATGGTGATTTCCACCATTAATTTCTTGATTTACAGATCTTTACCTGGATGGGAATCTGCAATTTCCGTAGCCTGAAAAGCAAGCAAGATCGAAATCAGAACACAAATTCAAATTCAGCATTCTACTTTACAGATCTGGAAAGTTTCTTGGAATTAAATAAGAGACTTCGAGCAAGAATTTTAGAGATCGGAGTGAAGAAGAAACATACTAGGGTTTAAGGAGGTCATAGCGGCGGAGTTTTGGAAGAAGCAACTGTCATCGGTCATGCCGTGTTTGCGGAAGTAATCGTTGAAGGCGAAGGAGGCCATGTTCTGGACGTCGGCGGCGTCGTAGCAGGCACCGCCGGGTTGGATTGGGGAACAGTCGGCACCGCCGGCGCCGCAGGCCCAGTCGAGGGCGGATTGCAGAGAGGCGTCGTCGGCGTTGTTCTTGGCCACGCACCAGAGCTCCGTGGCCACGCCGCTCTGATCTCTGATGGACGGCCGCCGGGGATCCGCGGCGGTGCAGGGAATGAGAAGAATGAGGAGAAAGAGGGAGAAATTGTTTGGCATTTTAGAGAGAAAGAGAGAGAGAGATTTGGAGATCGGGGGTTTTAGAGAGAGGAGAAAAGGGGGGTTTAAGAGGGAAAGTGAGGAAGTGACCGTTACGGAGATGGGAGAAATTGAACAACTAAAAGAGGGGTTGAAGAAGTGACTATGAGGGGAACATTCTAGAGATTTTTGCATTGATATCACTCAAATTTCACGTTTAAAATATCGTTTTATCGGGATTTTGAAAACAAGAAAGGATAATCTTTTGTTGATGTCACAACCTATTTGTCAATAGTTTCCTTAAGTTGCAAATACGAGCATGAGTGAGAGAGCAAAACGAACAAAAAAATGAAGGAGAAAGAGCTTTAACGTGTGAAAGCACTATTGTATTCGATTAGTTGAATACAAGTACGAGAAAGTGACACAAGCAAAAGATTATACATTCTTAATTTCAAATTTTAGATTGCATGAAATTTAGATCATTGATAGACAAATCTCGACATAAGTCAATAATCATTTGGTTCTTGATTTTACTAAAAAAAAAAAACTTATAAAGATTAATTCTACCTATTTGATTTTTTTGTTTGTTATCTTATTTTCAAAAATCAAATCAAGTTTTGAAAACTAATTAAAAATGAGTTTTTTCCTCTAAAATTTGGCTAGGAATTCAATTCTTTAATTAAGAAAGATGAGAAACTATCATAATGGTAAGAAAACAATCATAATTTTTAAAAAAAGAAAAAAGTTTAATAATTATCAAACTAGGTCTTATAACTAATAAGTTATTAGCATATTTATGTCTAACTTCAAATTTTATCATATCAAATGTGTGTATGTATATAAGAAATTTGAAACGTCAATTCTAACCTAACTTAGTAATTAATAAGTTGAAATCCTAACTTTTCCAATGGCTACCTAAAAAAATAGAAAGAAAGAAAAAAGGAAAGAAAAAAAAAAACAGAATCTACTTTATGTTTAATGAGTCATGACATATAAGATAGAGCTTACACTATAAATGTGAGTGAAGAATGAATATGCAAGTTTTAATCAATTGTATTCCGTTGGCCCTTTTGAAAACAAAGCTCGATAAATATGATATTAAGTTGAGTTTAACAATAGTGTAACTCAACTGACACTCATATGTATTGAGAACGAACCAAGAGGTCTCAAATGACCATCCTCACCCTCAATTTATACTTTTTTTATATATATAAAAAAGGTTGAGTTGTTAATTCAAGAAAATATAGATAAAATAACTATTCTCCCTCAAATATGAAATATCACTCTTTTTGTATCATTATTTTCAATTTTGTTTTTATTGTATCATTGGGTCAAGTTCTCAATGGACTGTCACTAAAATAGCCCATGATTGGCCCAATATAGAACTTCATCAAATGATTGGCCCAATCATGGAAAATATTGTAAGTATAATAATAAAAGAAAATTTGTTAACAAGGTAAATTATATGATTGTTGGAGAAAATTAGCATTATTTTTATTTATTTTGCGTAAGTTGGAGAAAGAATATTGAATCTACCAGTGGATGAAATTTTTATAGAATTCAATAATGGTAAGGTTGAAAATTTCAATCCATTAATAGGTAATTGATGTCTTATTTTTTAAATTATATTTGAGTGGGTAGCTTTAAATTTTACCATCTCACACATACCATCTATTTGCTAACATACATGTTTTTTTGCCATTAATCTCCATTTTCACATGTAATTTTTGGGATAATCAGACAAATATACCACACAACACAACTATTAACCATTTTATCACATGTTTGAATAATATAACACAAAATCAATGTTTAGGGTGCTGAGTTGAGGTAGGATGTCTGTAGAGTTCATATATCTGTGTTCATATGTCTGTGTTTAGGGTGCAAAGTTATTTGGTCTGAGTTCATATGTTTGTATTTTGGATGCAGAGTTGAATTCATATGTTTGCAGTTTTTTTGAACTCTAAATAATATGCTTTTATGATTATTATCTTTGTTTTGAAACTTTTTTATTCAATAATTCTACCCATCTTTGTTTGAATAAAATATGGATTGCAATTTTTTTCTTTTAATTTTTAAAACTTTTCTTCTTTCTTTCTTTCTTTTTTGGGCAATGAACAACAATTAACTCATCATATTTCTTGTATAAATATGATTAAATAAAATGAGAAACTAAAGCGAAATCAAAACTTTTGATTCTAACTAACTTTTTTCCATGAATTTCATTATCATCTTTCTTCTTTTTCTTCTTCTTCCTATTGTTGCAATATAGTTTTACTATGTCATTAAATTTTTAATTAAATCTCCCCTATCATCATAATAGTCAATGGAATGTCACCACATTTCTTCAACAATTTCACTTTCATTTCCTCTAAATTTGGAAGTTCATCAGAGAACAAATTTCCATTTTTTCACTATTTTTTGCTAGAAAATATTCCAAGAAATTATTTTTTCATTTTATGGTTTTTTTTTTTTTTTTTGTTATATGTTACATACTTTTCAACTACATACATATTTTTCATTTAAATATTCTTAACACTAATTTGATATGTAAATTCATTACGTATAAATATTGCATTTAATGTAGACAAAATAATATTTTTTTTGTATATAATCAACAACCTTACAACATACTTTAACAGTCATCGGTCTTATAGTAATTGAAAGTGGTTGTCGAAGTTTATTATCGAATATTATTTTTGCTGGAGTTTGTAGTAGAAAGTAGTTGTCGGAGCCTAAAGTTGGTCACATGAAGGTATATTGGAATTGGTTGTTGAAGTTTGTCATTGGAGGTGGTTTTTGAATCTCAGAATTGGTCGAGTGATAGTGATCATCAAAGTTGATCATCGAAGATGATTTTCGCTAGAGATTGTAGTCGAAGTTGACTGTCAGGGCCTGAAGTTAGTCGCATTAAGGTGGTATTATAGTTGGTTGTTGGAGTTTGTCGTCAAAGGTTGTTGCCGAAGGTTGTTGCCGAAGCCTCAAGTTGGTCGTCGGAGTTGCTCGCTCAAAGGTGATCATCGAAATTTGTAGTCGGAGAAATAAGACTCCCATTTTAGGGTAAGACCGAATAGATAGTTGGGGACATAAGGTGCAAGACGGAGTTCACGCCTACCCAATTTAGGGATAGGAGAAAGGTTGTTCTCTCAAATACTGAATCCAAGTCTTGAACAAGGGGTCTCACCCTCTCACTGGACTGAGAGAGTTTGGTTTAGTGATTGGATCACAAACCAGTTATTCATTAGAGGATGGACTTAAGGAATAAGACGTAATCTCGGGGTAAAATAGATATTTGACCCAATCGTTATTACGAACAACCTATGAAGGGTCGACTTGCTGATTATGGTTAAATCATGTGGACATAATATATCTAGGGAGTGCAACTATGGATTTTAGTGGAATGACCCATTAGTTAACGAATGGGGATTAATTTGGTCTAATGAGTTTAGCCAATTAATCTCGGATCGTTAGAACTCATGATCTATAGGTCCGCGAGGTCCCCCTACTAGCTCATAACGGACTAGCTCTAGAATAGCATGATAAATTAATTTGAAACGTTCAAAATAGAATTAAGGGAATTAGTAATTATATGAGATATAATTATATGTTTAACTTTAGATTTAAACAGAATAGGAAATGTTATATATTTAAATATATAAAGATGGATATGTGCTAAAATTAATTTAATATTTGATATTAAATTAATTAAGTTTTATTTAATAATTAATTTATGAAATTAATTAAAATTTTCATTTTTTTAAAAATCAAAATAAATTTAATAAAATCAAATTTTGATTTTTTGAGATAAAATTTAAAAAGGAAAACAAAACAAAACACTTAAATGGAAAATGAAGATTTTCTATTATCCATCTTTTGAAGTAGCTCACACAAGAAGCAATATCTTTGCCTTGTCTTCTCCAAGCATGAGTTACAACTCATGCAGCTCTTTTCTTTGTATGTTGAGCTACAATATAAGGAAAAGATTGGAGTGAAAATCGGGCCTGCAATCTATAGAGATTTTGAGAGAAAATTTGGTTTGAAGAAAGGGTTTGAAGAAAGAGTTCTTCAGCTGATTTTCTGCAGTGAGCATTTCTCCTTCTACCTTTGATTCAAGCTTGTTTTGAGTTTCATAACTCAATCTAGAACACCAATAGAATAGTGGAGAAGATCTTGAGGTGGTCTACAACAAGATTTGGAGAAGATAGCAGCTGGTGAATAAGTTTTGAAGAAGTTCTACAAGAGGTATGTCTTGAAACTCACTTGTTTCTACAAAAACATGGTTTATATTTTGCCAAAATTAGTGAATTTGAGTGCTTAGATGATCTTTGTGCTTCCGCTACTATTGATACAATCCTACAGTTGAAACCTATGAAGATAGTTGTTGGAGTTGGTCATTGGAGTTTGTTGATAGTGTCAATTGGTCATTGGAGTTGGTAGCAGGAAAGCGGCCATCAAAGTTGGGTCACCGGAGGTGGTTGTCGGAGTTGGTAACGCGAAGGTTGTCGTAGCTCAAGGTTGGTCGTCGGAGCTGTAATCGAAGGTGGTTGTCAAAGTTCGAATTTCGTCAGGAGGTGGTTGGCGGAGCTCGGAGTTGGTCACCGGAGTTGTCATCAGAGGTGGTTGTCGAAGCCTGGAGTTGTCATCAGACGTGGTTGTCAGAGTCCGGAGTTAGTTCTCAGAGTGTGACAATGGTCAATGGGTGGAGCCATTGAAAATATGGGAAGAAGGGAGAGTTGAGGTGAGTTGGTAAAATATACTAACTCAACTCCACCAACATTTAAAGTTAATGGGTCAAACAATGAGTTGTAATACCAACTCAACTCAACTTATGTTGGTGAGCCAAACACTCCCAAAATTCGTTTATTAAATAATAAAAAATGTGGTATTAATGCACGCTACAAGAAATTTGGCATTTAATAACTTTTTAAATTGTTTTACTGAGTATTATGATTTATTAATCTAGATAAATACGTAGAATTTTTATTATTATTATTATTATTATTATTATTATTATTATTATTATTATTATTATTATTATTTGTAAAAATTCGTGGAAAAAAGTAGCATCTTACAGATTAGGAAATAATCTAAAATATTTATAAATATATAATAAACAATTTTTTTGAAAAGTAAATATGTAATAAACTTAGCAAATCGTGATAAATTTTGACCATAAATATGAAAAATGTTGTGATTTATTAAAGCATATAGATTAGGAAAGAATCTAAAATATTTTAAATTAAAATAATAATGCAACTATATCCAATAATATATTACAAGTGAATAAATTTGAAGATATTTTACCATGCCAAAAGTAGATTTGTAAATATATATATATATATATATATAATATATATATATATATATATATAACACACGACATTTTCTGATAATAATTATATTATTATTAATTAGTATTAGGAATACTACCCATAATCTCAAGTATTAACATAAACCTTTTCTTTTTTCTTTTTCCTCTTTTTTTTTTTTGGTAAGGAAAAAAGTATTTTATTTTCTAACTCGATAAACTAAAAATGCAATTTCTATAATTTTCTTATTACACCCCTCCCATCCAAATAATAATATAATAAAAACAATAAAAATTAAATAAAATATCTCCCCCTTTTTTTTTTCTATTTTCCCCCAACTTTCCATTCCATTTTATCCAAAAGCATTGATCCTTAATTATTTCCATATATAACTAATTCTTTTGCTCTATTTAAAGAGGATTGTTTTTTGTTTTTTTCCAACCTAAGAATTTGAATCCTTTACTCCATATGTTGAATTAAAAAAAAAAAAAAAAAAAAAAAAAAAAACATGATCAGAAGTGAGCAAGAACAACATCGAGAACATAATGTTAACACTAAGGTGAACGAAGTACACCGCATAAAAGTCATAGTACATGGCTCCATATGTAATTATGTTCCAATTTTATTCTAGTGATCGTCGTTATGGCTTTGGCTCTCTGGCTTGCCTACCGCCCAAAGAACCCTGAGTTCTTGGTGGTCGAGGCCGACATAAGCAAGTTGATCGTGCGACGAAAGTCGCAGTTGTTGACAATAATGGAATTCACCATCGTTACAAGGAACACCAACAAGCATATTTCTATTTACTATGATGACTTAATTGGGATGGTGTTGTATAAGGACCAACAAATAACGCCAAAGATAATGTTGTCTCCATTGATTAATGAAAAGAAAAGCATCGTGGAGATATCGCCGACGCTCGGCGGTGCAACGGTGCAACGGTGCCAGTGACAGAGGAGGTGGCGAATGAGCTAGTGAGAAGTGGGAATGAGATTTGGGTGAGAGTGGTGTTGATGGGAAGAGTCAAATGGAAACTTGGAGCCATCAAAATTGGTTATTATGAAGTTACTGTGAAATGTGATGTGTTGGTGAATAATACAAAGGAAGGCTTGATAGGTCCACTTCCTTTGCCTCATTCTACTCCTTGCAAAATTGATTTTGTCTAAGTCTAGAGAAATTAGATCTTGTGGCTGACAGTTTTATATTATAGTGCCTATAGATCGTTTATCTGTTTTTAATTTGGTTGAACTTCAATTGAGAATCTATGATGAGTAACTAAAATATTTGTAATATTTGCAAATATGCTAAAAAAAAATTAAAAAAAAAAAAAAAAGAATCATTCTTTTTTTTAGCTATTTCGATTTTGAAGTATAAAAACGGTATAGATCACATTCCATTATAAAAGATATAAATAATACAACTCACTTCAATAAGAGAAATCAAACACGTAACTATGTACATTATTTGATATATCAATATTCACGTTACATATTACACTCATAATAAATTTTATGTCTACCAATGGTCTATCAAATTAAGTACGTAATGACCAAAAGTAAATCTAATAACACAATTCAAATAGTAGGCAAATCTCAACCAAACAAACGTAAAGTAAATTTAATTTGAATTACATTATCTAACAAAGAATATGTTAATGTGATATCATTGTTTAGGTTTCGTGTTCATCGGAGTTTACAAGACTTTAGTTTTCTTCTACGTGGGTCTACTTTTGCAAAATTAAAGAGTATTGCTAGTTTTCTAAATTCCAATTAATTTTCATTTTTTCAAACTTTTGGAAATGCCCCATTTCAATATAGATACAAAGGGTAGAAACGACCTTTTTATTTTTCAATATACGAAAGAAAGGAATAAATGAAATGTATTATTAAAATACACAACGCCTAAGGTAAAGAGAAGAAAAAGATGGGAAAGCCAGAAGAAAGCCACGAGATGTGGAACTTTACCTTTTTAGTAATTACTATATATAAAATTATACAAAATTAAATGAAGCTACACAAAAAGAAAAAGCTGGGGCTACAACTCCTTAAATTCAGCCTCCCAATCAACATTTTCTTTTCTTTTTTTTCCCCCTTTTCTTTTCCAAATTTCATAGAAATTTTGAAATCCCAAATTCCCCCCCCACACATATTTATAATTTATATTAAATATAAAATCTTACTTGTTTTGTTTCAATATGAAGCATGTAGGAGCTGGTCGCCTCGGGTTCGACCCGCATCCGAAGCTTCAAACTGCGACAATTTGGCAAAAACGCCGACCAACGGCGCCGTATTATAAGTGCAGGCCTCAGTCTGCATGTAATTCCCTCTCTCATCGGAAAAATTGTCCTGGCAATCAGGGCCGCCGACCACCGCCCCAACGACGACGTTTGGGTTCGGATCGCCCTTGCCATACCAATTGTCGTAGCCCTGAGTGCAGCCGATGAAGGCTTTGTTTTCTCTGTACGACACAATCGAGGCTCCTCTGTGATGAACTCTAGTCGGAAACTTGGGGCCAAATCCGACGAAGTAGCTCATGTTCATAGGGTTGGAACCGAGAATGTAATCTGTTTGTTGTTTTGCAAAGGCGAAAAGGTGGTCAGGATCGACGGGGCCGGTGTGGCAGTTGAGACGGTTGTTGGATCGGCGGAGGTAGTCGGAGTAGACGGTGAGAAGAAATGAGGCTGTAGAAACGTATTGCATGTTGTTCCATTGACGGATAAATAAAAGGCCAGCCGGCGTTCGGTCGACGTTGCTGGCGTTGTTCTTGTTGAGGATAGTGCAGAGGTAATACTCTGCTTTGGATTGGTATTGCTTCAGGATTTTTGCTTGCTCGTTGTTATTGTTATGCCTCCCCTGCATTAGCAACTACAACACAACAGACGAAATGGCCAATAAGAGTCAAATTACTGATTTGGCTCAAATTGCCAAAATTTGTACTATCAAACTTGATTTTAGTGGTTTAATTCATCTAATTTAACAATAATATCCATTTAATCTCTAAAACTTCAAAATTATAAATTTAATAAATTTATCTATAATAGATCAACTGAATTTTCTTTAAAAGAAAAGTTAAATTTTTTAAGAATTTATTGAATACACAATTAAAAGTATATGATTTATTAGATACTTTTAAAAATTCATGAACCAAATAGACACATAGTTCAGAGTTGAGAGACTAGTAATTTAACTACTTTCTTTTTTCATTTAGTTTTGTTACTTCATAATTTTTCAATTTACTTTTTTATATTTTGACAGTTTTTATTATCAATTAATCCCATCAAACAAGAAAAGGGTTTCTAATGTTCCCTCAAGATTTCTAAAAGATAAACATAAAAGTTACTCTTTTTTTATTTAGATTGACTAATTCTAAAGCTAAATTTATATCATCAACAATATATATAGTTGAAAAATAGCAAAATAGTAGGAAGTAGGTGCATAAAACATTTATTATAATTTCATAGATTAAGAATTTAATCCTCCAACAAATGTGGAATTGAAAGCACAAAGGATTAAATTGAAAAATTTTAAATGGTAGGGACTAAAATGAAAGACACCTAAAGTAATAAAAAAACATAAGGACCAAATAGGAGGGGAATGAAATAGGTTGGTTTGGTTAATTGGTTGGAGCAGTAGGGGTTCAAAAGAACAATGATTAGGTGCCGTCTAAATTTTACTTAACTATGTGCATCTCCTTTCTTACATACAAAGAAAACATGTTAAATCAAATATATTTTTAAAAAAATTATTTGCCACATGTCTAAATTTTATTGGATAATCTTTTGGGATGTACAAAGATAGGTGCCACCAAAGAAATACAAATTAATTGGAAATTAAAAGAGACACGTGGCAAGGTTTGAGTAGGTAGAAGGGGAATTAATTGGTATGGTATAGGATGCACGTGGCTTTGTGCTCCATCCAACATGACTCCAACTCTAAAACTCTACCCTTGGTGTCCCAATGGGTCCTTTAATTAAGGGCCACTCCATCTCTGACGTCAAAAAAAAAAAAAAGCTTGTTAAACGGTGACAGTGTGACACATTTTCCCTTCCTTCCCCTTTTCCCATTTATCACTCCATCTTTTAACAGTCAATCAAATACATAATCTCCTCCAATCCCTATGTTTTACCTCCAAACTTTAGATTAGGAAAAAAATACTTAAAAGTGAATTTCAAACTCGAATTGTCTCACTTCAATTTTTTTTAATAAAAGTAAGATACACAAAGATAGATATATCTACTCTAAGATTCGAGATTTCTAAACTAGATGGATCGAACTTAATCAAGTTTAAAGGTATAGGAGAGAATTAGAAATAAAAACTTAAATCCTACCAAACTTTTATATCCACACAGTCTCGAAAATTCATCACCCGTTATGAAGAAATAAAAATACATGTCAACACACATCAATACTATTTGGGTCCACTTCATAATGCAACAAAAACTATCAATAAAAACACACCACATAATAAAAGTATAGATATTAATGGGTATTATTCGAGTGAAAATCGGGTATATAGAATCAAATTTCTAATAATTTTCTAATAATGTTTTAACTAGTTGAACCATATTCAAATGAATAGATAGAGAGCAAGACAACAATAATGATGAGTGAAATTTAGTTACCTTGGAGGCCATGAGTTGGACGCCAGCATACTTAACGTCCCAGCTGAATTCAGAAATGGCCCAGCCAATGCCACCGAAGCAGTGAGCCTTGTTAACGACGTACTCCAAATACTGTCGATTGTCGGTGGCTTCAAACAGCCACAGCGCAGCCCACAGCAGTTCATCTTTATACCCACTCACCGACGCGTAGTAACTCTTCACTGTTCCCACACTTGCATCATATTTCCCTCTGAATTTATCCCCAAATTCAAACAACTTCACACCAATATTCAACATCACAATCATCAGTTCTTTTCAATTAATTAATTAATTAATTAATTTAAACTTCCTCTCTCTCAACTAATTTCTGTTCAATTTCTGTTACCTGTTGCGCGTGATGGAGCAGCAGGTGTGAATAATGTGAGTTCGTTTTTCTGAACACGATCGACGCCGCTGCCATCGCTGCCGCCGTCTCTCCGGCTAGATCTGACCCTGGCTTCTTCCCGTCGATTTTGTATGCTTGCCGTGACGTCGTCATGTCCTCCGGTCTCTGCCAGCAGTAATGATCTGTATCTCCATCTCCGACCTGTGAATTGATGTTTATGAAGCAATGTGATTCGATTAGTGGCGATGGTAGCGAAATTATGATAAATTGAGAATGAGAATATGAGATTCACCTCTGCCCATAGCACATTGGGGCTAGTGTGTGCTTTGATGAAATAATCCGTTCCCCATTTTATCGCCTCGAGAGCGTGCTCTAATTCTCCAGCAGCTTCAATTTCTTGTCGGTACTCAATCACGCTCCACGATAGCATCGTTATCGTGAAGGCCATTGGGAGGCCGAACTTCACATGATCACCGGCGTCGTAGTATCCTCCGACTAAATCAACCTGTAACACGGAACGATTACCAAAAGTTAAGCTAATAGAAAACGAAAACAGAGCAGCCATTGAAAATTTCGAGGAACTGACTCCTTGTTCAAGACCGTCGGTGAGGCCGGAATGGTCTCGCCAGTTGACGCGCTGGTTGTACGGAAGCCTCCCTGATCGCTGAGACTCGAAGTAGAGGAGACTCTTGGACAGAGCGTCGGCGTAGTCGAAAGCTCCGGCGGCGAAGGTCCATAGAAAAGAGAAGGAGAGGAAGATCAAGAGGAGGCGTTTGTTGGAAGACGTTGGAGGTTTAGGAGGTCCGGTGCGGCGGCGGCATTGCGTCGTTGATGTCGTCGGGGCCGTATTCTCCTCCTCCATTAGCGGAGTTGAGTTTGGTTCTTCTTCGCCGTTGAAATTTGCTTTTGGGAGCGAAATGGGAGAGAGAAAAAAGTGATTCTCTCTCTCTCTCTCTCTCTCTCTCTCTCTCTCTCTCTTCACTCGCTTTCTCACACTTTAAACCTGATGAAGTATGTTTCTGATTTTTGGTTTAATTGAGCTAGTCATGACATTCGCATGTGAATCTCACGTGAGGTTTTAAAAAACCTTTTCATTATTTTGGTCCCTAATACTCTCGCTTTTACTTTATTATTCACCTTCAGTTTTTGTTGATTTTAATTCTATACTTTCAAATTAAAAGAGGAAAAAAAAACAGAAAATTTAGGTGCATTATGAGATGTTATGCAGCGTCTAGATAGCATCCATAAAAAGATGTTATATGTTAATTTTTTAAAATGAGTTTATTTTATTTTTACTAGGTAAAGGCAAAAGAATCATAGGATTAGTTGCCACCATTGCCTTTTCTTATTCCCTATTTTCGTTCTTTACTCTTATGAAAGTGACCATTGTCGTCTCTCTCATTTTTTCTAAGTAAAAATTTAGCAAATGGATCGTACAAAAAAATATTTTAGCCCAATAAATATGGGTATAGGAATTCAAACCTACAATCTACATATTCATTACTATTGCATTTTTTTAAAAAAAATACTAATTTATACCCCAACTTTAAGGTTGTATCAATTAAATTATGAACTAATCAATTTAAATCCTAAACTCTTGTCGGTATATTAATTTATGTTTTATTGTGTTATGTTTGGATTAACACGGTGTGAATCTTGTAATTTTATCAATTTAATTTCTAAATTTTCATAAGTAAATCAATTTTTAGATTCTTAGTTGTGGTTTCTCTTTAAAATTGTCTATTGATAAACTCTAATTATCTATTTTGTTAATCCAACATACGAAGAATTCTACACGCTCTAAAAAATTTATAAACATATTATTTCTAAAAGTAATCTTAATAATAGGACTCTTTTTTTTTTTTTTTTTTTTGCAACATAATAATAAGACTAAATTGATTCATTTATGACAAAATCGGTAATTTAATTGATTGAATTATAAGTTTTATACGATGCATATAAAACTAAACATAAGTGAGGATGTAATTTGATAAACACACAAAAATAAATTGATACAACTTTGAAGTTTATGGGTATAAATAGTTAATTTTTCTCAAAATAAAAAATAGTATTGTTCAAAAATGGGTTTTGTTTTACTCTAGACTACAATTATCTTTTTTATATTAAAAAAAAAAAAAAAAAAAAATAGGTGGGCTGCACTTATCTATGATGCAGCCTTTGCTGCATCCAATTTAAAACTACCACATGTCAAGTTCTTTTTTTAAAAAATAATTTTCATATGTATGTAAAAAAAAATTTGGAGTCTATCATAAATATTGATCAAAATAAAAATTGACTAGAGTGAATTTCCTTTTACTTTTAGTTTGAATTAGAAGAGAAGCGTGATTTTTGGAAAATTTGGGCCCATAATGCCAAATGACCCATTTTTTTTTAAAAAAAAAAGTCAATTGACCCTCTGCTAACGTCTTCACGGTATGAGATTACAAAATTACCCCTCCTTTTGTCTCCCATACGATATCCCTCTCTTCAAACGTAATGGTCGTCCCAGAAGGTGTCGCTAGAAATTCTCGTGTGGAAATGTGGCTCAATCTCGCTTTGCAAAATCATCGTCCATCTGCTGCTGTAATTAAAGTTCTTAGGTAAGTGAATTTAATCTTTGTCATGCATGTTGTGTTGTGTTTGTTTAGGATTCGTTGGGTTGGAATCAGCTAGCACGTTGTAGGTTTCGGGGTTTAGTAATCGGTCACGTCTGTTTTTATTTTGGGTTTCAATGCATTATGCTTGGGTTGAGAATGAAGAAGATATAGTGGGAGTCAGATAAAGTAAGAGCGATATAGAGGAGAGCGAGATCGACGAGAGAATAATAGGCGAGAGCGAGACAAGCTAGAACAAAGACAAGCAAGAGCAATTATAACTTGTTACTGATTTTTTCTTTTTAAGAACCTATTAACTGATAGATTGAATGTTCATATCATGCAGGAGTAATTTAAGATGTCAAAAACTTTGAAAATACGTGAAGTTGATAGGTTTTTCGGGCAAGTAACAAGTCTGATCCACATTGCGAATGCCAACAAGATTGTGAAGGAGAAGCTTACTAGAGGACAGTTAGAGATGCTCAAGAGAACAGTTTTTGGGCGATTTTTAGATATTGACCTCGTATTCAACAGCCCACTTATCCACCATATGTTGTTGAGGGAAGTGAAGAAGTAAAGAGCGGACTCGATTAGCTTCTTTGTTAGAGGAAAGATCATCATATTTTCAAAAGACGATTTTTTGTTGAATACTGGATTGTGGCGGTCCTCTATGCGAGTTGTTCAAAGTGAAGAGTCCTCACAAGAACTTGCAACAAGGTACTTTGGTAACCGGTCAACTTTGAATGCATTCCACTTTAATTTACTAGAAGAATAATACAAGAATTTGGAGTTTGAAAACGACGATGATACTGTTAAAATCACCCTAGTGTATTATACAAAGGTTGCAATGATGGAAACAAGCATAAGATGTTAAGGACATAGATTATTACAACAGTCTAGATTGGGGTACGATTATTTGGGAGAGGATACTTGATGCCCTCAATACTACATTGAATAATAAGGTTGGTCTATATAAGGAGAAGGTGAGAGGAAATAAATATTATGTTGTGAAGTACTTGCTGTGTGGATTTCCCCAAGCATTCCAGGTAAATGTTCCTTAACATAAGTTTACCTTTGGTTTAACGTTAACATAGTTATAAATATATGTTGTTTCATATTTAGGTGTGGATGTATGAGATCCTATCATCGGTAATAGGGAACGTTGCCACTCGAAATAGCAAGGTAGTTGTGCCTCGTATATTATGGTGGTCATGCTCCCACTCGGTGTCATTCAAAGTACTCGAGAGATACATTTTTTAGTTTCAAAATGTAAGTATAATCTAGAAACTATATGTTTATTTGGTTGTTAAATGGATATTAACCATCTTACTAGGTTGGACTATTAATGGACAAAAGTCAAAGAGGGTCTTATCATGTCCGATGCTGAGAAGGAGTTTCACCCTAGTTGATAGACGGGTCGTAAGACAAGTACATTCTAACACCAAGAGTTTGGAAAGCTCTAATTGTTCAGAAAGTGGGGGTAGTTCGAATGGGGAGGATAGTTCAAAAGGTGGGGAAGGTGATTAGCAGGATAATGTCGAATGTGGAGTGAAGGATAGCGAATCTGATGATGACATAAACATCCACCAGTCCACTTACACCCCCAGTGAGAATATGTTTCATGATGTGTTGGTAGGCCACGTACGTCCTGAGTCTGAGGAGGAGCGTTCTAAGCCCAAGAAGGAGCTTTTTGAGCCTGAGGTTTCAAGCCGCAAGGAGGAAGCCAATGTTAATCCTTCTATATATTCGTATCTACAAAGTATTGACAGCTTAATATCGAGTTTAGATGGTTGTGTATCAAACCTTGAGGGAGACACGAGAGACATCAAAGCACAATTGTCAGTTATTATGTCTCTGTTATAGTCTAAGGGTTCCACGGTGTTTAAGGCGACGAGGTCACTCACTACAGACAGGCCACAATGCCACTATGTCACTCTTCCCTCCTTTATCTCACTCACCCACCCAATCTTTATATAGGTCACCCATCCAACCTCTACATAGGTCACCCACCCAACCTCTACCTAAGTCACCTGTCTCACCCCTACCTAGGTCACCCACCCCACCTCTACCTTGGTCACCTAACTCACATGTATAACCTGATACATCTGTTGGGATTGATGTCATAAATCTAGTGTATCTCGCAGTTTGTAGTTTTTGTTAACATAATTTTTTTATCTAATTAAATCAGAGGTATTTTATTTGACATATAACCAGCATTAATTCAATCCAATAAACTAAGATCCAAGGTTATATGATGTCACTTGAACAATATGTGGTTGACATACAAGTAGTTCATGTTCAAGTAATAACCTAAAATGTCTGTAGTAAATGGATAAAGGTTGGGTGCCTTATCCTGGTAACACTGCGGATACGACCCACTTTGTAATTGTTACATGAAATGTAAGTGTTACAAACAATATGAACTATATTGTTCATGTAGAGACATGTGAGTGGAAGTATCCTGTATAAAAAAGTCTATACATAGACCGCATCGTAAAATAATTAGTTTCTTTTTATAACACCGTTACTTGAAGAAACTAATATTTCACTAGGATGACCATAGGAGATTTGACCTTAATCCTGAGTGAGTTGTGAACTCCTGTTTATGACGACCGTCTTTTGATCTATATGGGTGAGAGTGGCCATGATAGTCAACTTAATAAGCCTATCATTTTGGGGATTTGTCTAATTAGGGAGCTGGAAACACAACTACATAAGATGAAATTTACTCATTCTCATCCCTTGGAAAAGCAGATAAATTGCTCCCTTAATAATTAGTTCCGAGTCTTGAGCAATGAGGCCTCAACCTCTCACTAGCTCAAGAGGTGTTAAATTATAGTTAGACTATAAATTGTTTGTTCATTAGAGTAGTCAGTGTTACTTAAGTTGTTAGATGTAACTGCAAGGATAAAAAGGTATTTTGACCCAGTTGTAGTTATGAACATTTGTGAATGGTCATTGCTCTGTTGATTGGTTATCTCAATGAACACAGAAATATAATTATAGTGCGAATAGTGCAGCTATCAATCTTTAATGGAGCGATCGGTAGTTAATGAATATTGATTAATTGGATTAAAGGAGTTTAATCAATTGATCTCATATCATTGGAGTTTCTAATATGTAGGTCCATAAGGTCCCCTTGCTAGCTCACAAAATGATAGTAACGAGGAATGATTTAAATTGTTCAAATCAAATGAGAGAATTTTATATTAATAAGATTAATATATAATGGTTAATTATAGATATGATCTAGAATATAAATTATGTAAGAGAGATATATTTGAATAAGATTCAAATATTAGATTTATATGAATTAGATTCACAAATAGATCTATACATATAAATATGTGATATTTATATGTTAATTAACTCCATATTAAATATGATTTAATATAGTTAATTGATTAATTAATGGTTAACTAATTGATTAAGAAATAACGGAGATTGGAGGTTAGCATAAATATATGATATTTATGATGATTATTAAATTTATATTAAATAGGATTTAATATATGATTATTTAATTAATTGACACTAAGGTCATAAAAAGAAATTCTTGGAGAAGGGATTAATCCTTCTCCATATAGATACATCCTTATAACCAAGGTAACGTTTTTTTATATCACACAAAAACCTAGCCTCCACCTTCTTTAACTTCTCTCTATAATTCTCTACCCTTTTCATCTCAAAGTTCTTGGAGACCACACTTCCAAGTTCTTTGAATTCTATAGAATAGTAAGATAACCTCGTTGGTGGTGTCCTTTGATAACTGACAGAAATGCCAGTTATTATAAGCCTTTTATTTAGAATTATGAGGGATAACAGGTAGAAAACGCAGTGATCATACTTATAATTTGTGAAAAATTGAGTTTTGCATCGATTAGCACCTAAATTCTCACTGACCCAATATTATGCGTTATTCCGTGGCAAAATGTCTATATTTCTAGCTATCGCAGGAATCAAACGCATGCGTTTGAAGCTAATAATCACAGACAAACGCATGCGCTGAAGCCAGTCTACCGTAAAGACGACGCGGACGACAATCACATGTGTCTAATGCATGGAAGTTGCGGTAAATACATGCGTTTAACGCATGGAGGAAGTGGTGAACAAATAGAGAATGCGACCACGGATTGACAACCATAATAGAAGATCGCAAGATTGGTAGAACGCGTTGATAACTTCAGCTAAATTCAGCTCGGACGCATACCTTGGGAGTATTAACAAGATAAGGCGATGTGACAATGCCCATACCGCGACAAAAGCAACAGTGAGCCATACCTTCATCATTACAGCTGTCGGCGTCCAAGCTCTATAAATAGCCCTTGAGACCTTCATTTTAAGACATCCGAGCTTCTGCCTCAAGGCAGAAGTTTGTGATCACAGATGAGAGCCTAAAAGAGATTTCCAGTGAGAATTCCTCATCTCCACAACCCAGACCGAGTGACAATCGGAGCATTTGCTGGAGATAGAGCTCGAGAGAGACATCTCCACCATTCAACCATGGCACCACCGGCAGCCTTGACGTAGATTCTTTCATCTCCCTTCTAATCTTTGTATTGTATTACATTTTAGCTTGAGATATTAAGATATTTTGTGATCAATGCAAATCCTAATTCCTTCATTACTGTCTTCTTCATCATCTTCATTTCTATCATATTTTATCTTCAGTGTTTATTTATCAAAGTCAATTGAATGCTTAACCGTGTAGCCTAGAGATAGGACACATAAAGCAACCCACCGAGAGGTGTGCGATGTGCGAGTATAGTGAGTTAATCCTCTTTTCCTGGTGAAAGGCTGTAGCAACGCTTGTCTATGGGATGTCGCATTACTTGTCTATAAGTTAAATAGTCGCGTCTAACTGCCTGAGAAGGTAAGAGATGGAATGCACTAAGCAAGGTTCGCATTGTTTCTAGAGATAGGCACAATCTTATGCTCAACGCCTCCATGCACTATAGAGATATAGTCATGCAGCTGACCACAGAGAGGTGTGATGCGTTAGTGCAACGAGCTGGGATTACTCTGGCGATTTAAGATAGTAAATATCACTATGCGTTATTGGTTGTTGTGTTTCTACCTATTCTCATTGTAAACCTCCCAGTGCTCAATCTGTTTAGCTAAGAGTAGGAGTAGTGTATAAGTCATTTAAACTTTCTTTGCTTAATTTTTTTTATTCCTCGCTTCAAACGCATCACTTCACAAATATTATTGAGTGACAAGTCCCCGTGTTCGACCTCGGATTACCCGAGAAACTTGCGTTTGTGTTATACTTGGCGC
>NW_024064989.1:0-4223 GCF_009727055.1 Benincasa hispida
TATACCATGTAGATTTAAAATCCCACCATAGGAAGCATGTTACATGCATTGAAAGTATGTTATAAAGTGTTATAATATATAGTATGCATGTATAGAGTTTCAAATATTTTAATATAAATGTTATATTAAATGTTGAATGCCTTTAATGTATGTTATGGATGCTTAGCATGTCTAAAATTTTGTAAGTTATTATAAAATTGGGTTAGACATTTAAAATCCATAACAAAGATAAGTTGCATGCTCACATAGGTTAACCGGCTGTTTTAATAGTTAAAATAAGGTCGACATCCTGTAAAATGTGGTTACAAACTCAACTGGTTTATAATCCTGTATAAGGCTGGGGGTACTTAAGTTGACGGTCTACAGAACACCTCCTAGCTGGGGATTATGCCCGAATAATTGAGTGTTGTTAATCAATTTTATGAGCAATACGTGAGTGGTGTGAGGTTTTAAAACTAGTTTATCACCTAGACAACGTAGGTTAAATCCAAATATAAACTTGGATAAACACCTAGACTTAGGTTGTTTAATTAGTCAGAACAAACCTGAGTAAAAATAACCCAAAAAAATATTAGAACACTTTAGTGGGAGTTTAATATCATATATGATATGTTATTAGAACACTTCAGTGAGAATTTAAGAATGCTTCAGTGGGAGATTAATAACATATACGATATATTATTTTTAGCTCTCACGTCCTCAAGAGTTCACAATCAAGATTCATGTGACGCTTCGTGTCACACTGGGAGTGACTTCCATTTGAAAAGTGCTTACATAAATCGAGATTATGGTGAATAAGGGAGGCTGTTCATAGTAAAATCAAAAGTGATGTTTTGATTTTCATTCGCACATCCTAAGAGTTTCACACCGTGAGATTCTTACGATGCTTCGTGTCACCCTGGGAGTGACCTCCATTCGAAAAATCTTTGCATGAGTCAAGATTAAGGTGAGTAAGGGGAAGTCATTCGATGTAAAATTAAATATATGATATATTGATTTCAACACTCACATCCCTAGAAAGTTCACAATGTGAGATTCATATGACCTCCATCCAGAAAGTGTTTGTATGGGTCAACATCAAGGTGAATGGGGAAAGTAGTTCATAGTAAGTGGGTGAAGGATATGTGTCAACATGTCCTGCGATCTCCTCCATTAATTTGGACCGTGAGATTCCTATGTTGGGCCTGTTTGTTGTCTTTAAGTCAGCCTTGCTAGTCGTTTAATGATGGCTATCCCCTCGGAGGGTTGTGGCCCTCTCACTTGGACTAAAACTTCAGCGGATAAATATATACAATGTTGAGCTCAATGAGAGAAAACAAAAAGAATAAATATAATAAACTAGGGCATCAGATATCCATTATTTAATATGAACTCTTGTTTATTCAAGAGTATCCTTAGATTTGCATAGGTGAAGGTTCGCTTAACAGCGCAACATCGCTAGCTCAATAAACCTCCAATTTAAAGGGTAAGACCGAGTAGATAGTTGGGGACATAGGGTGCAATAAGGAATTCACGCCTACCCAATTTAGGGATAGCAGAAAGGTTGTTCTCTTAAGTATTGAATTCAGGTCTTGAACAAGGAGCCCCACCCTCTCATTGGCCCGAGAGGGATTCGTTTAGTGATTGGATCACAAACCAATTGTTCATTAAAAGATCAGTGGTACTTAAGGAACAAGATGTAATATCGGAGGTAAAACAGCAT
The DNA here is from genome assembly GCF_009727055.1 of Benincasa hispida. Lineage (NCBI taxonomy): Eukaryota > Viridiplantae > Streptophyta > Magnoliopsida > Cucurbitales > Cucurbitaceae > Benincasa > Benincasa hispida. Next base: position 1,703 of record NW_024064989.1, read on the forward strand.
ATTGACCAAGCCATTATTACGAACAACCTATGAAAAGTTGACTTACTGATTATGGTTAAAACAAGTGGACACAAATATATCTACAGTGAGAAGAGTGCAACTATCGAGCTATAGTGGTGTGACTTGATAATTAACGAATATTGATTAATTTGGTCTAAATAGTTTTAACCAATTAATCTTAAATCGTTAGAACTCATGATCTGTAGGTCCATAAGTTCTCTCTACTAGCTCGTAAAACATGAATACCTTGAATTATGAAATTAAACGGAATTGGAGAGTTTATAATATTTAAATATTGATTTAAATATTAATTACGTGAATAGGATTCATGTTGAAAATTAGGTGTGTGATTAATTTAATATTTGATATTAAATTGTTGTTTAATTAATTCAATATGTTTAATTAATTAAACAACAAATTAATTTTCATTTTCAATTCAATTTAAGAAACTGAATTTTGATATTTTGAATTTAATTAATTATGAATTAATTAAATTAAATTTTAATTAATTTTAGAATTAATTAAAATTTGTTTTTAAAATAATAAAATTGAAAATTGGTGGAGTTAGTGGAAAAATCCACAAAACTCCAAGTAGGAGGTGTATCACCTCTAATTACACACCTTGCCCACTGAATTTCAGGTGATTGGAGTGTCAATCTTGTTGAACTTCAATGCTTGCATATGAATCAAATATAAAACTTCTTCAATTTGAAGATGTGATCAAGGTTTTTGTAGTTGGAAAAGTTCTTGCTGTAGTGTTCTTCTTCTTGACAAAAACCCATTTTTTTCCTTCACAAATTCACTCAAATTTAGAGTTTCACCACTAATATTCAAGGCTGAGAATAGTAGGGAAGATCTCTTGATGGTTCACTGTTGAATGAGCTGAAATCACTGAAGAGTAGCTTAGAATTGGGAAAATTTATCAAAGGCATGTTATTAAGAAATCCTTTTCTTAAATTTCTGTTTAAGCATGCGTTTAGAACTCAAATTAAATGTAATGAGAGTGCTTACTAATTCTGTTAGCTTCCATTGCATGCTAGTAGATCCTAACACCAAAACCTTCCTCTAACTATCCTCTTCACCCTGGGTTTAGGTGTCATGTCCAGCCATGGACCCACATATCAGCTCTCACTGGATCCCTTATCAAGAAAGCATGCTTACTAAGATTAAATCAACTATTCTCATGCATTACATACTAAAAACTTTTTCTTGTAGGACATATCTGGTGATGACGAGGAATTTGTTAGTAGGCCACAAGAACTATTTAGACTTACGGAGTAAGTCAGACTTCAGAACCCAAAACCTAAGCTCCGATACCAACTATAACGACCAACCTCCTAGGACTAAAGCTAGGTCATTACTATAGACATGCATGCATGAAATTCAAACCAACATCTTTCCATAACTTAGTAAAACCAAATAAATAACATAAAATAAGTAATTTCATTAAAACTAAATAACTGAAATTCAAGTAGCACGTTACCCATAAAACCATAAAACAAAACTAGAAAATTTTCTTAAAAGTCTAAAGCGCAAATACCAAATTTTTTAGTTCAAATATCAACACTAAAAATTAAAAACATAAAAATCTTGAAAAAATGAGTGGAAGCATATGACTGGCCCCATTGTCTCGATCACGGATTCCATTTGTCATTCGCCAGCGCGTCCTTACCTTTACCTAAAAAGAATAACATTGAGAAAGAATGAATATAAAGCACTCAGTAAGTAACCCCCCTAACGAGGTCAGACTAAGCATCTAAGTCCTCTAGATGCCACTCTCTTGTGGGACGTGCATAATCCTCTAGTTTTCATGGGATGGTTAATTAGTGAATAGTTGAACCCGCTCTAACGTAGTTTAAGTGTACCCACAACATCTAGTGAATCTCGAAGGAAACACAAAACCTCTGGTGAAGTGCGGATGGAGTTCGCAATCTCTGGTGAATCTCGTAGGAAACACAGACATTTGGTGAATCCTGTAGGAAACATGAACCTTTGGTACATCCCAAAGGACACACAAACCTCTGGTGGATCCCAAAGGGCACATAACCTCTAATGAAATCCCGAAGGAGATCACAACCTCTAGTGGGTAGCATCATAATACATAGTCTCACAAATATGAAAATGCATAACATCATGCTCATAATTCATCCAGCAAATTGATAACGAGCAGAAATGCATGTTATCATAGTATTAAGTTCTTAAATAATGTTGGATTGCGTTGATGAAATATGCTAAATTGTGTCCATTGAGCATAAATTCTATAATATTGCGGTCGCATGCATCCAACGCATTAGAGCAGTTGATCTTTACATTTTTGTGCAGAATATGCATTAACGCAATGCAAAGAGTGCAATCACAGGAATACATTGGTCGAGCACAACATCAACACAAGACTTTGCGTTGATCGTGCTCGCAAACATTCGCCCAAGAAGAATCACCGCAACTTGGTCAGCGCAACATGGTGGGTACATCCGGGTGAAAGGATAAGTAAGAGCGATGGGACAGAAAGTTGATGACAGTC
>NW_024064990.1:0-5852 GCF_009727055.1 Benincasa hispida
GGCATTATTTATTCGATAGAAGATAGCACGTGGGTCAACCCCGTGCAGTGTGTGCCTAAAAAGGATGGCATGACAGTAGTCCCAAATGAAAACAATGAGGTCATGCCGCAAAGAATTGTCACTGGGTGGCACATTTGCATGGACTACCGCAAGCTGAATGCGGCCATAAAGAAAGATCATTTCTCTCTATCGTTCATTAATTAAATGCTAGACCGTTTAGCTAGAAATGACTTTTACTGGTTTCTGGATGGCTATGTCGGGTATAACCAGATTATGATTGCTCTAGAAGACCAGGACAAGACTACATTCACCTGCTCATGTGGGACCTTTGCTTTTTGCTGCATGCCATTTGGCCTCTGCAATGTGCCAAGCACATTCCAAAGGTGCATGATAGCCATCTTTTCAGACTATCTTGAGGACTCTTTTGAAATCCTCATGGATGACTTCTCTATCTATGGGCACACCTATAAAGTCTGTCTAGCCAACCTGGAGAAGATACTGAAAAGATGCGAACAGAAAAATCTCGTTCTTAATTGGGAAAAATGCCATTTTATGGTTAAGAAGGGCATCGTGTTGGGGCACAAGGTTTCTTGGGACGAGTTGGAGGTGGATAAAGCAAAAATAGAAGCAAAACAAGCGTGAAGGCTATACGAAGTTTCTTGGGGGCACGTTGGATTCTACAAATGCTTTGTCAAAGAATTTTCAAAAATAGCACGACCACTAAGTGTGTTGTTGGAGGCTGACAAAAAATTTGATTTTGACGAAAATTGCATCAACGCATTCATAATTTTAAAGAATGTACTGATTACCGCACCCGTGTTAATTGCACCTGACTGGACACTTCCTTTTGAAATAATGTGCGATGCAAGCGAGTATGCGATGGGAGCAGATTTGGCACAGAAATGAAAAATAATCTTACATCCCATAGCATATGCGAGTAAGACGTTAAATCCTGCTTAGATCAATTAAACCACCATAGAGAAAGAATTGCTTGCGGTAATTTTTGCGTTGGAAAAATTTCGAGCATATCTACTGGGGATGAAGGTACTCATCCATACTAATCATTCGGCGATAAAGTACTTAATGACAAAGAAGGACGCAAAGCCGAGATTTGATAAGATGGGTTCTCCTCCTTCAAGAATTTGACAATAGAAATAATTGATCGAAAGGAGACAGAGAACTAAGTTGTGATCACTTGTCTAGATTGGAAAACCCTGAGGTTGACCCAATGGAGTCAGAGGTGAAGTGCGGTGTTTCCAAGATGAGCAGCTGTTCCATATTGAAGAATTTCCTGGTATGTAGACATAGTCAATGAATAACTTGTAGAAATACATGTTATTTATACTGTTTTTATCTTAGATAATTGTGGCAAAAGAAAGGAAAAGTTGCGTCAATTGTATAGAAATTAGCATAAGAAAATGAAGAATTATAAATTGTCGTCAATTAACCACTTGACACCATTGTGATGGTAGAAAAAGAATATTTGCAAGTCTGTTTTTGCAAGTTAAATCAAGTCACCACATGTGTTCATGGCTTAAGATAAAAAGAACATTGCATCTAAGTCGCATTGCGCCTATCATTTAGGAATGAATAGACGATAAATGCAATGACGGTCGGCATGCCGAAAAATCGATTAAGAGTTTTTCGATCACGCAACTTCAAACACGCATGCGGTAATAAAAAACAACACTCGGCAATGCCGGCAAACGGATCGGATGTAAAGAGCAACGCAAATGCGGAGGATTCTGACGCATGTACTTTGCTGACCATTTGTGCATTTTTGACAGGATTGATTACATAACAAAGAAATTTCACGACAGAATGTCCACCATTTAGGACTGCCTTACAATAAGGTGGGAGATCACAAATGCAAAGTGTCAAAAGTTTAGCCTATAAATAGCTCCGACCATTCCAACTGAAAAAGAATGCTTGAATATAGAGAAAAGTGTATATACTGATCTGAGGGAGAGACTGGTTGAGCGACTAATCAGAGTAGATCTGGGAAGAAATTAAGAGACAAGACCGAGAAGGTGAGTTTTTCGGCAAAAGAATCCTTTTCGATCCCCGCCGTTGAAGCTCTGTACGAAGGTAACCTCTATCAGACGAGCAAGACCTGAGAGGGAAGCTCTTCTGTTCATTCATTCCACACATGCCGACAAGCCCAAAACCAACCATCCAGATCTTGTGTCAAGACGTTGGCACTCTTTTTATATTTGTTTCTCTCTTTATCATTCACTTGTACTCAATCTTCTTATCTCTGATCATCACACCATGTTACTCAGATGTTTAATCTAGTATTAAATTGTTATGATCATTTTCACTTCCATCTTTCTGTCTATTGCCGTTCATATTAGTCCGTAATTCCACTTTCTCCACGATGTTTCTAAATCCCCTTGAAATAATTAGCTATGAAAATTAAGCAAGTAATTAAATTGGGTTAAGGAAATAATTAAGGTTAGTCAAAGCATGGTAGACGAATCATCTTTCACTGTGAGAGCAGGAAGTAAAGATGCCATTCTGGCTATCGAGAGAGGGTCGAAGAATGCGTTAACTAAGCGAGAAGTACTTCCCAGAGATGGAATGCAAACCTTTGCATCTCACGTTCATGCCTGTTTCACCAATAGAGATATGGGGGAATGCGACCGATCACCAAGAAGGTGTATGCCAAGGGAAAGCGGAAACCTTAGTTATAATCTTTACAGCAATTAACAACCTTGTGATATTTGTACTAATTATTCCTTCCATTTCCCTGAATTCCATACATACAAGACTTGCAATCGCATACCAAACGATCCTTTGTATAAACTTCGCAGTCGTCTCGAATCAGCATCAATGTATATCATGTATCTTATATCTTGCATAACGTAGCTTAGGTTTAATTTTTAATTGCACTTTATTTTTATTAACGTCAACTTTAGTTTATCTGCACTTTTACTTTAATCACATTTAATTTCCTGTACAAAACAACAAACTTTATTAATTGTAAAAAACGCCAAATCGCATATATCACAAATGTAACACAACTAACGACAACAATCCCTGTGTTTCGACCTCGGATTAACTCTGAGAAAACTTGTTTGGAATTATACTTGGTGTAGCGCAAGGAAACCTGTGACAAACGTATAGCAATACTAACACAGCATTTCATTAATAACGGCATACATCTAGAAGTAGTAAAATCGTAATGAAGTGTTCAATTGAGCAATCAACATAGCATAAGATTACATTGCGTTACAAGTTTATGGCACATGAGCTTATAGCACATCATCAAATGCATGGCACATTACATTCACCAATATCAAAGTCAACAAGTTTAATGGCGCCGTTTTCGGGATTGGTAACGGTTATTGTTGAGTTATGTTTGTGATATTTTGCAGGACAGATCTTTTTGTACTGCCTGTTTATCGCGAAGAGCAGTTTTGAGGTTTATGAGTATTGGAGTGATCCCAAAAATTCTAAAGCTGACCTAGAAATCAAGGTATATTTTTCGCAGGCAAGAGCACATCAGGGCCCGAATTAAGAGAGAAAGTATGGCAGATAAACAACGAGGCACAACCCATAGGGAATCAAAGAGATGAAACCGACCAGTGGCAAGACTCTGTATTTCTTTGCTGGCTGACGCAACATCCCTATATAGAACTATGCGGTACTGGATTTGTATAACTTCTCGTCAGGAATTTCAAGACTACAGTTGAGAAGAAAATACAAGTTTTGAGATGAGACCAATTATGCTGCAAATGATCCAAAATGCAGGACAATTCGGGGGATTACAAAGGAGAAAGACTTGCATGTCATCTTGACTAGCCTTGTAGACATGTGCAATGCATTCTCCAGACCTAAGTGGTGACTCCAAGAAAGGACTTTCGATTATATCTCTTCCCGTTTATACACTGTGTGGATTGAAGCAAAAGGTGGGCTCAGTCATTAGACGACAGATGAGATAATGCATGGGATCAGTTTGGTGAAAAAGGTTCATGAACAGATTCTTCCCTCCAAAGCTGTCAACCCAAGGAGATTGGACGAGATGTGTTGAATTTCGAACAGAAGGAGCCTATGAAATTTGAGCACCGCCTGGGTGCGATTCAGACAATTAAGTGAAGAGCTATCTGCATATTGGGGAATTAACCGATTGCATTCTGATGGAGAACTTTTTACAATGGCTTGGATCAACTAACACAAGCATTGCTGATGCCTCCGTAGCAGAGGATTATGGACATGTCGTATACAGAGCCAAGTGCATTTAGATGCGGCAATTTCGCAAAAATTCAAGATGAATGGTTAGATACCGGACCTTGAAGAAAAAGGTTTGAAGCAAGAAAAGAGCAGAAGGTACCGGTTGTAACCGACTGAATACAATGACACCCTGGTAGATCAAGATGTCCAACAATGACTCTCTCCTTCAGACTATGGCTAATCAGCTAAGACATCTCTCTCAAGGATCAGCGCAAGTCAATGCGTCGATACACATGGGCGCAATGAATTGCGTTCAATGTTGAGAAGGACATTCAGTGAAGTCTGCCTGTGGAATTAAAAAACTCGTATACTCTGTCTACAATGAACCGTTTGAACAACAACTTACAACCCTGGTTGGCGAAAATCAACCCAACTTTCAGTTGGGATTGGGAATACAACCAGGGAGCCAAAATGAAGTTTGATCATCAAAACAGTTATAGGGTAATCGAGGCAACCCTCCGGTCTTCATTAATCAGGATCACAATTAAGGTAAATTTTTCAAAGTGTAACAACCCTATGAACCAGTCGTCTCTAATTGACAACCTCTTTTACAGTACCTCCGTCTCTGGAGATGTTATATGAAAATTATATTGAAGAAGAGGGAGGCAGTTAAAGGCCAATCGCAAGTAATTCTCCCTGAGAACTTTGGAGGAGCAGGTTGTTCATTGCTATCGTGATTCGCTCTAGGAGTGTATTGTATAACTAATTGGAAGAATCAGTTCTAAGTGTAAGTGATGCATTTAGCTTTGATGCGTTTAAGTAAATGTGACGCATTGGGGCGTCAGTATATTTGTCAAAACGCACACAACTCCTTCTAATGACGTTCAAAGTTTTTCCTAAACCAAACCCAAGTATAAATCTAATTTAAGGTTCCTGGTAAGTCCAGGGCGAACTCAAGGGAATTTCAGTTAACCAAACGCAGACCTTGATTGTTAATCTACTTAGGGGTTTTCCTAAATAAATGTGAGAAATGTGTTATTTACACTAAATTTGTGTGCCTGTGCAAGAGATGCAAAGAGTTTGAGTAGTTTAGTGATGGATCATGTGGAGAATGGGTTTAATGTAAGTGGATGCGTCGGTCTAAAAAGAATGAATGTACACAAACCATGTAAGGATGTGATGGTGGATGAGATAGAGTGATTTACTTATCTTTTGTTCATGCGTTAGACTTCATTCAACATTTTCTCAATGCGAAATAAATACAAAATATCTCTAAGGATGCATGCGTTCTAACAGCAGAAATGCAATAAGACACCAGTAAGTCTATCTCTAGGTGTACTAGGCGTCCTAACTTGATTATTAAGCTTAGTTATTCTTTCAAACAATCTAAGTTAAAGAATTTGCTTTTTACCAATTTTTTCAAGTGGCTTAGCGTTGGATGATGTTGGCATAAGTATTAATGCGTTCAAACATAAACAAGAAAATAAACAATGGGTCTCAAGTAATGATGGATCAATATATGAAGTTTTATAAAGAAAACAGAGAGTCTTTACAAAAGCAATATTTAATCAATAAAATGAAAGTGTAAATGAGAAGAGAGGAAACTAAGTTTAAGCCAAAGAATACAATCCTTGTATTTATTTGGCTCAATCTCCGTTATGTACAATCAACTTGTATCA
>NW_024064990.1:9048-12918 GCF_009727055.1 Benincasa hispida
ATGAATTAATTCCCACAAGGACAACTACGGGGTGGAGAATCTTTATGGATTATCGCAAATTAAATTTGGCCACTAAAAAGGACCACTTCTCACTCCCGTTTATTGAGATGTTAGACAGACTTGTTGGGAATGAATTCTTCTGTTTTCTTGACGGCTACTCAGGGTACAACCAAATTGCAATTGCACCGAAGGATCAAGATAAGACAACCTTCACGTGCCCATTTGGCACGTTTGCATTCTGTCGCATGCCGTTTGGACTCTGCAATGTGCCAGGTACTTTCCAACGATGTATGATGGCGGTATTTTCAAATTTCTTGGAGGACTCAGTCGAGGTATTTATGGATGATTTTTCAGTTTTCGGCAATAATTATGACTCCTGTTTATCTAATCTTGAGAAAGTCTTGAAGAGATGTGTGGAAACTAATCTTGTTCTGAACTGGGAGAAATGTCACTTTATGGTTGAAGAAGGAATTGTGCTAGGTCACAAAATATCGAAGGCAGGATTGGAAGTTGATCAGGTGAAAATGGATGCAATTTCCAAGCTACCACCACCAGTAAACATGAAAACACTTAGAAGCTTTCTTGGACATGCGGGGTTTTATCGAAGATTTATTCGCAACTTCTCCCAGATTGCAAGGCCTCTAAGTTCGCTCCTTGAAGCTGACCGCGAATATGATTTTGATGATGCGTGCACTGAAGCATTCCACACACTGAAGAATGCACTCATCACCGCACCCATTCTGATTGCACCGAATTAGACGCAACCGTTTTCGTTGATGTGTGATGCTAGCGGATATTTAGTGGGCGCAGTTTTGAGTCAGCGCAAGGACAAGGTATTGCATCCTATCTATTATGCGAGTAAAACATTGAATGATGCGTAGAAGAATTATACAACCACGGAAAAAGAAATGCTCGTGGTGGTATTTACACTAGAGAAATTCCGACAGTACTTAATTGAAACAAACGTTATGGTGTATACTGATCATTCTGCAATCAAGTATCTTATGACAAAGAAGGATGCGAAACCGAGACTGATATGGTTAGTGTTGCTCCTGCAAGAGTTTGACCTAGAAATTAAGGACCAGAAGGGCACCGACAACCAAGTCGCTGATCATCTGTCAAGATTTGAAAATTGTGAGGTTCAAGAGAAAGAAAAACATATTGAAGAAAGATTCCCTGATGAGCTGCTGATGTCAGTAGGTATTAATGTTCCCTGGTATGCGGACATTGTGAACTTCATCGTTTGCGGCCAAATACCAGAGGATTATACTTACCAGCAGAAGAAGAAGCTAAGACATGACGTTAAGTTTTATTTCTGGGACGACCCCTTTCTGTATCGACTTGGACCTGATCATATTTTACGTCGATGGGTCCCTAAGCATGAAGTCAAGCACATTCTAGAGCTTTGTCATGAGACCCCTTATGGAGGACATTTTGGGGGGCAGCGGACTGACGGAAAGGTTCTATAGAGTGGCTATTTTTGGCCAACACTGTTTAAGGATGCCCATGCCCACGTTATGCAGTGCGATAGATGCCAGAGAACAGGGAACATGTCTAGAAGAAATGAAATTCCTTTGACGTCAATCTTGGAGATTGAATTATTTGATGTATGGGGAATTGACTTTATGGGCCCATTTCCACCATCAGAAGGCCATCAATACATCTTGGTCGCGGTTGATTATGTATCGAAGTGGGTTGAGGCTATCGCATGTGCTAAGAACGATGCGACCACGGTGGTAAAGTTTCTCAAGAAGAATATCTTTGCCCGATATGGGATGCCACGGGCCTTAATCAGCGATGAGGGCTCACATTTCATCAACCTCATAATCACCAACCTGTTGACTAAATTTAACATCAGCCATAGAGTTGTAACCGCTTATCACCCACAGACTAATGGGTAGGCAGAGATTTCTAACCGAGAGATCAAAACTATCTTATAGAAGGTAGTCAGTACCGCCAGAAAGGATTGGTCACCCAAGCTCAATGAAGTGCCGTGGGCATATAGGACTGCCTTTAAAAATCCAATCGACATGTCCCCATATGCCCTGGTCTTCGGAAAAGCTTGTCATCTGCCTCTCGAGTTGGAACACAAGGCGATGTGGGCATGCAAGAAGCTAAACTTTGATCTAGTAAGTGCGGGAAAAGTCCGGAAGTTTCAACTAAACCAGCTGGTCGAATGGCAAAGGGATGTCTACGAAAATGCCAAGATCTATAAGGAGAGAACCAAGAAGTGGCATGACGACCGCATAAACAATCGGACATTCATCGAAGGTCAACAGGTATTATTGTTTAACACATGTTTGTGATTGTTTCCAAGGAAGTTAAAGTTTCTCTAGTCTGGGCCATTCTGCATGAAGACTATCTTTCCCCACGGCGCAGTGGAACTGACAATTGAAGATGGGAACAACGCATTTAAAGCCAATGGTCAACGAATTAAGCCTTACTACGGGCGTGATGTGGATTGACGCATGGAGACCATTGACTTGGGCAAGCAGGACTAACCGCTTGTAGGGGATGCCATTGCGGTAATTTTGAAAAACTCTTTCAATTAGCATCCCCATATCTATGTTTAATTACTTTCATTACAGCTTTCATTTACTGCTTCCTAAATTGCGTTATTTACTGCTTATTAGAATTAGCTATTAATTCTTTCTGTATTTACCTTCAATTTAATTCATTTGTGTATTTCCATATCATGTTTAATTTCTTTAATTTACATGCATTAGTAGCGTTTTTCTTAAAATTTTTGTGAATGACTAAATAAAACAATGAACATCACAAAGTCTTCTTGACTTGCGTTATTGATGAATTAAAAAGGAAAAATAAAAATTGGTATGCAACGCGATGATGGGTGCATTTCATGATAACAGATGCACTTTGCGTCCATTATACCCAAATGCATTGCGTTGAGGGGTGTGTTGTGCTCGTATGTATTGGTAGCCCATCCTTAGCGAAAATGCACTATGTTGAGATAGTGATGCGCTGGTAGAAATACTGTGTGCCCGTCCTCCTGAAATGCGTTGAGTTAAGGGGTGTATTGCGATGGTACATGCGTTGTTGCCCGTCCTCAGCAAAAATGTATTTGCGTTAATGGAAGCGTGGTGTTAATTTTTAATCGTGCACTCGTCTGAATAAAAAAAAAAAGATAACTTCATTCATTATTTCTTTATGTAAATAAGCTGATTCTTTGATTCTTTGTACACAATAAAAGTTTTGTATTGCGTTAATTGTAATCTCTTGTATACTTAGTTAATTTTTAATACAACTAAGTAACAATTCTTTCGAGTACGCGATAACCTCTTCTTTATCATCCTTTGTCATTATTTACGATATTCTTGATCTTCTATTTTGCGTTATTCATTGTGCTGCCATGATGAGTTATATGCATACACTTAGAAACATTTCCCACACTTTGTATTTTCTAACTAACACTTAGTTAATTCGTGGCTATAGCAATGCTTTACCTTTTATCCTTCAAAATTTTGCTCAAACCTTCTTTTTGTCCAAACAACGAAATGAGGACCTTGTGCATCTCTAAATTTGGGGGTGGGGAAGGTTTGAGTAGATACGATCAAGTGATGCGGTCATTAAGAAAAATGCGTTCATTATTATAGGGTAGCTACCTTCTGGGGCCATGCAAGAGTCAAAGCTTGCCTATAAATAGCTCCGGACATTCCACTGAGGAATGCTTGAATACAGAGAAAAGTGTAATATACTGATCTTAGGGAGAGACTGATTAGAGTAGATACGATCAAGTGTGCGGTCATTAAAGATGCGTTCTTATATATCCAAAAAAATAAAAAATAAAAAAAATAAGGAAAAAAATAATAAAGTAAGAAATATATATATAATAATTATATATATATATTC
>NW_024064990.1:14034-19074 GCF_009727055.1 Benincasa hispida
ATATAAACTCCAATGTCAGCATAAGGGAAAACTCAAAAAACAATCCCAACCTGATAAGAGTTAAGTTGTGAAAGGAGCCTGCTCGTAGTTGGATGTTCGCATGACACCCGTGGGAGCAAGCCAAGGCTATACGAAGTTTCTTGGGGGCACGCTGGATTCTACAGATGCTTTGTCAAAGAATTTCAAAAATAGCACGACCACTAATTGTGTTGTTGGAGGCTGACAGAAAATTTGATTTTGACGAAAATTGCATCAACGCATTCATAATTTTAAAGAATGTACTGATTACCGCACCCGTGTTAATTGCACCTAACTGGACACTTCCTTTTGAAATAATGTGCGATGCAAGCGAGTATGCGATGGGAGCAGCTTTGGCACAGAATTGAAAAAAAATCTTACATCCCATAGCATATGCGAGTAAGACGTTAAATCCTGCTCAGACCAATTAAACCACCATAGAGAAAGAGCTGCTTGCGGTAATTTTTGCGTTGGAAAAATTTCGAGCATATCTACTGGGGATGAAGGTACTCATCCATACCGATCATTCGCGATAAAGTACTTAATGACAAAGAAGGACGCAAAGCCGAGATTGATAAGATGGGTTCTCCTCCTTCAAGAATTTGACATAGAAATAATTGATCGAAAGGAGATAGAGAAATAAGTTGTGGATCACTTGTCTAGATTGGAAAACCCTGAGGTTGACCGCAATGAGTCAGAGGTGAGTGCGGTGTTCCCAGATGAGCAACTATTCCATGTTGAAGAATTTCCCTAGTATGTAGACATAGTCAATGATAACTTGTAGAAATACATGTTATTTATACTATTTTATTTAGATAGTGTGGCCAAAAGAAAGGAAAGTTGCGTCAATTGTATAGAAATTAGGTAAGAAATGCAAGAATTATAAATTATCGTCAATTAACCCATTGACACCATTGCGATGGTAGAAAAGAATATTTCAAGTCTGTTTTGCAGGAAATCAAGTCACCGCATGCGTTCATGGCTCAAGATAAAAAGAACAATGCAATCTAAAGTGCCGCTATTGCGCCCCATCATCCAGGAATGAAATAGACGATCAATGCAATGACGGCGCATGCGAAAATGTGATTAAGATTTTTATGATTCAACGCAACTTCAACTCGCATGCGGTAATAAAAAACAAAACTGCATGCATCAGGCTAACGATCAAGATGTAAGAGCACGCAAATGGCGGAGGCATTCCTGCGCATGTACTGCTGACATTGTGCATTTTTGATGGGATTGATTGGCTAGAACAGAAGGAATATTCACTCCACATTTCAGGAACTCTTACAATAAGTGGGGATCACAATGCAAAAGAGTCAAAGTTAGCCATAAATCGTCCGACCATTCCACTGGAAAAAGGTATACTTGAAAGTAGAGAAAGTGTATTACTGATCTGAGGGAGAGACTAGGTTGGCGCAGAGACAGGTAATGGAAAGAATAAGCAAGGGAGGTGGCGGACTGGGTCTCTCGGCGGGCAAGATACTTTACCGATCGATCCCCGTCGTTGAAGCTCTGTACTGAGAGGTCACCTCTACACAAACGGAGGTGCAAGCCTGAGTGAGGGAATAGCATGCTATCTGTTTTTTATCAGTGCGTTCAGACATTCCGAGAATCTACTCGTCCAGATCTGTGTCAAGATGTGAGAACTCTTTCTGTATTTGTTCTATCTCTTTATATCACTTGTACTCATCTTCCCTTAATCTCTATCATTCCTTCACCCATGTATCAGACGTTTATCTTAGTAATTTAATTGTTATGATTTTCTTGTTTTTTTTTGTTTACTGATCAATTACTGTTACAGTGAGATGTCGGCTTCATGCTTTGACTACTAATATTCTACTATTATTACTTGCTTAAATTCCATGCTATTATTCAAGGGATTAAAAGGAAAACCATCGTGGAAGAAAGTAAATTACGGATGAACGGGCAATAGACAGAAAGATGGAGGTGAAATGATCAATAACAATTAATACTAAGATTAACGTCTGTGTTCTGGCTCGTGTTATGAGTCATGATTCTTACTCGTAGCATTTCAGGAGCAGTTGAAGGGAAGCTCTTTCTTGTTTATTTCACATTCCATAAAAAAAAACAAACATTTCCGGAAAGCAAAATCACTGTCCAGATCTGTGTCAGATTGGGAAACTCTTCTTGATATTTGTTTCTATCTCTTTTATCATCACTTGTACTCATCTTCTTAATCTCTATCATTCACCACCATGTATCAGACGTTTAATCTTGTATTAATTGTATGATCATTTTCACCAATCACATTCTTCTGTCTATTGCCGTTCATCCGTAATTTACTTTCTCCACCGAATGTTTTCTTAATCCGTTTTTTTTTTTTTTTTTTTTTGAATATTAGCATGAATTAAGTCAGAATTAATTAGGTTAAGGAAATGAATTAGGTTTAGTCAAGTCATTGCAAGGCGACATCTTTCCACCTGTGAGAGCAGAAGTGAAGATGGCCATCGACCTATCAGAGAGGGTAGGATAAGAATGCTAATTAACTAAAGCGAGAAGTACTTCTAGAGATGGAAGCAACTCTTTGCCGATTCATCACGTTCATCCTGTTTCACCATAGAGTATTGGGAACAGCAGCCGTCCAACCGAGAGGGTCCGCCAAGGAAAACCGAAACCAGTTATATCTTTAACGCAATTAAACCCTTGCGATGTTTGTACTAATTATTCTTTCCATTTTGATTCATACATAAAGACTTGCCATCTCATATCACGATCCTTGTATAACTTCGCAGTCGGTCTCGAACTCAGCATCATGTATATCATGTATCTTATATTCTTGCATCCGTTAGCTTAGGTTTATTTTTATCGCACTTTATTTTATTAAAGCAACTTTAGTTTATCTTGCACAATTTTACTTTACTGCAATTTTAATATTCCCTGATACAAACACACACTTCATTAATTGTAAAAACACCGGTCGCATATATCACAAATGTAACACACTAACGACAACAATCCCTGTGTTCGACCTTGGATTACTCTGAGAAACTTGCGTTGGAATTATACTTGTGACAACGCATAGCATACTACAAGCATTTCATTAATAACGCATACATTTAGAAGTAGTATTGCATAAAGTGTGCATGAGCAACAACACAACATAAGATTACATTTTGAATTATAAGTTTATGGCAACATGAGGTTGTAGCACATCATCATGCATGCACATTACATTCACCAATATCATGTCAACAGTTAACTATCTGGTTTGCAAGCAATTTCTAGAAGAATATACTGACCACCAGAAGAGGAGGCTCAAGCACGAATGCAGATCATATTTCTGGGATGAGCCGAATTGGTATAAAAGGGGGGTAGACTAGATTCTGCGACTATACATACCAAATGCTGCTCAACAATGCATATTATCGCAATGCCATGACTCACCATATGGTGGGCACTTTGGGGGACAGCGCACCGCAGCTAAGGTTTTACAGAGTCGATTCTTTTAGCCAACATTGTTTAAAGATGCAACGAACTACGTGATAAACTGTGATAAGTGCCAATGCACAGGCAACATTTCATGGAAACATGCAATGTCGATGACCATCATCTTGGAGCTGGAGTTGTTTGACGTATGGGGTATCGACTTCATGGGACCATTCCCTCCCTCAAATGGTAAACATTATATCTTATTAGCTGTTGACTATGTATCCAAATGGGTAGAGGCAGTGGCATGTGCCGCAAGTGATGCGGTGGTTGTCTCTCAATTCTTGAAAAAAAACATTTTCACTCGTTTTGGCACTCCACATGCCATAATCAGTGATGAAGGCCATTTTATCAATCATGCTGTCAAGGAGCTGCTACGCAAATATAACATTCTCCAAAAGGTGGCCACCGCATAACATCTGCAGATGAATGGTCAGACCGAGGTGTCTAATCAAGAAATCAAGCTAATACTTGAGAAGGTGGTAAGGCCTTCACGAAAAGATTGGGCAACAAAGCTCGATGATGCGTTGTGGGCATACCAGACTGAATTTATAAAACCCATAGGTATATCCCCGTATGCGTTGGTATTTGGTAAGGCATGTCATCTACCTCTTGAGCTGGAATACAAGGCATTGTGGGCGGTAAAGAAACTAAACTTTGATTTGAAGAAAGCAGGAGAAGCGCAAAAAATTCAACTAGTCGAGCTAGAAGAATGGAGGATTAACGCATATAAGAACGCAAAGATTGACAAGGAGCGCACCAAGTGCTGGCACGACAAACACATACGTAGTAAGAACCTCCAAGTCGGGCAGAGGGTCTTACTATTCAACTCACGTCTATGGCTCTTCCCCAGGAAACTAAAGTCATGTTGGTTCGGACCATTCATAGTTAGATAGGTATTTCTGCATGGCGCGGTTGAATTATCAAATGATGACAGAACCAACATATTCAAAGTTAATGGGCAGCGAGTAAAAGCATATCACGAAGAAGGCTGGCATCGCCAAGTCGAGTCCGTGAAACTGAGAATCTTTGAATAAAGAAGGAAGTAGGTGGTCCCTGCGCTATCAGACGATCGAAATTCATCAGGGACACAAGTTTTGGGACTCGTGGAATCTTCAACTTTCCTCCACTACTCTGAATTTTCATTCCACTATATCCTTTCAGTCTATATCTATTCTTACTTTATTCTAAAAAAAAAAAGTGTTTGTTTTGTTTAAATCTTATTTGGCCCTCTCTCTGTTTTTCTTGCAACGATTGAGGCGTTGGATTGCGGAGGTGTTACACGAAGAAGCAACTTATCTCATTCCGTCACCGCAATCCAAAGAAGATAGATCGCCGCAAAGAAGGATGCATCAATACACAATGCGGTGACAACACAAATTTGGGGGTTGTATTCTTCCTTCACTTGATTTCAAATTTTGGGCCATCGCATCGCATTTTAGTTTTAAAAGTTTTATCACCACATCCTCTTTGATTATTGCAATCATTTAATATTGATAAATTTAGTGAGTCGTTGCATGAGTTCTTTGCCAATTATGATTTCATTGATGAGATACATGCTTCTATTTTTTT
>NW_024064990.1:19989-22697 GCF_009727055.1 Benincasa hispida
GACGGTCGAATCCGAATTAAGCTGACAGCCGCTAACGATAACAAGTACATTCAACTTTTCGGTGACAAATATTCGACGCATCAGTCAGGGAATTAAAGCCATTCCATCTGTTCAATCATAAGAGAGATGCCACCTTCACTTCAAAGCTCTATAAATACAAGAGGCATCCTTCAGAAAAGGGGTTCCACTAGTTAACGAATTCACTTGTTCACCGATTTAGGAGCTTTAGCCGTGTTCATAGTTTTCTTTTATTTTTAAGGCAGAGCAAGGGAAGAGTAGAGGCACTGGAAGATCGCTCAGGGCAACTCGAGAGAGAACCTAGAGGTGTAAAAGCAGAGAGTGGGCCAACTCTCGCGAGAGCGAGATTATCTTTTGAACACGAGTAGAAAGACAGTGTAAAAGCCTGGGCAGCAAGAGATTACTACCAGGCTCTTTATTGTATTCTTGCATTGTTATTTTGTACTTCATCTTTATATTTATACAATGGAAGTTCTTATTCTACATCTATTCACTCTTTTAGCACGCATGAGTAACTAAACTTGTTGAATGGGTCGAGAAGAACTAAGCTAACATGACCTAGGATGTTCATTGCTTGTGATTATCTTGTGTTATGATGTGCCCAACATCCCTTTAGAGCTACTCAAGAGAGAGTCTAAAGAAAGAACCTAAGACTTGAGAGAGCTAGGTTAGAATCTAGACTCGAGAGAGCAAGATTAGAAATGCATAAACAAGAGATAGGGACTTAGAGATAATCTCTGTTTGCCAACCTGCATTGCATGCATCCGAGAGATAGGTATGATATTATGTGGTCGCCTTATTTGTGTATGTGTCATTTTATCAACAAATAAATAAGAATAGAGGCTTATGTGTAGGTCCTATAGATTTATCGCATATATCACATGCGTTCTAGCCTTAGAAGCTATGGCATTCTCACCGAGAGGTGGTTTACTGTTGTATGCATGTTGCATGATCACATAATATGAACGTATCCTAGGAAGTGTTAGTCGAAACTTTTCTCAACCCGTTCACTGCATACTCATCGAATCTTCCGTTTATCAACTCTTTTCGAACTCCGCTGCGTTTGTTTATTTTCATTACCGCAACAAAAAAAACCAACACTTATTTGAGTTATTGGTTACCGCAAAGTTTTCCTAAAAATTACCACCGCAACCTATTTTCCCAAGTCCCTGAGTTTGACCCTAGACTTACTAGGAAACTCAGTGGGGTTTACACTTGGATTTCACTGAGAAAAATTGAGTGCTCAATGCATTCCATCATCGCAATTCATCCACAATTCCACATCATAAAATAACGCATCACCATCTGTTACCAAAGTAAGGATTTCCGTGAAACCCAGATAGCGAACGGGTAGGTTCCCAACCCTCCCACTACATCCAGGTTCCCTCAACTCTTGAGGTGGAACTGACCTACTGGATGAACTCCCATCAACAACTCTTGCTGATGTAGCAGGCTCTTCAATAACTCTTGTTGATGTTCCAGTAGTTTCATTGTAAAGCTCACGCAACACGACTTTGCTTCATGGACTGTGCTCCCTTATATGATCCTCCTTCAGGAAAGTAGTGTTTGTTTAAACAAACACCCTATTTTCTGTCGGATCATAAAAATAACCCCCTCGTGTACCTTTGGGGTAGCCTACAAAGAGGCATAACCTCGACCGTGGTTCCAACTTCATGGGATTAGCCTCAAGCACATGTGCAGGGCAACCCCAAATTTGGAAGTGACTTAAGCTAGCATTACGCCCGTTCCACAACTCCAGAGGTGTTCTTGCAACACTCTTGAAGGGAACATAGTTGATTATATATACCACAGTCTCCATTGCGAAACCCCAAAACGAGTTCGGTAAGGAAGTGTAACTCATCATCGAGCAAACCATGTCTAACAAGGTCTTATTTATCCTCTCTGCTACACCATTTTGCTGAGGTGTACCTGAAGAAAATCAGAAACGTGATTTCCATGAGCAGCAGAAGCAAGACAATTCCAAATTACAATCATGAATCAACAATACATTTACAGTCGACTTCAATACAAACGGTTATACAAATAATTCCAGAAATTACAGCATGAACAACAAAAGCATAAAGAGAACTCTACGCACATATGCAGAAACATCTCCACGCTCCGATGGGTGACTCTGATCGAACAATCGCAACCACGAGCGCTCGATCTACATGACCGCAACATCGCACAAACACATCACGAACTCTTAGCGCTCATCCTCAATGATCTCCTTGGTCATGATCTCCTCTGCAACAACAAATGTCCTCCACAACACCACAAATGGCCTCCAAAAAGCTTCGACAGTGTCAAGTTGAGTTTGACACCACCAACAAAGCGACTTTGGTATTCTCGATGTGAGAATCTAGAGGGTGGGCTCTGTTTGGACTTGGTGTGAGACAGACGAGTGGAGGAAACAACGATCGCGTACACGACTGGGGCAAGTGGGAGAAGTCGGAGACCTATCGTATAGGTCGATGCCCAATCATTTAGATAAAACTATGCAATCGTCTAGCAAAAGTTATGCGATCGTTTAGCTCTATCGTTTAGCTTGGTCGATTCTACATGATCGTTTATCTTGGGCCAACAATCGTTTATTAAACACTGCACGATCGTTTAGCTTGCCCAGCCGTCGTTTAGTAAATCTGTATTTACTTGACGACTTCCGTGAGTTTCTTTTCCTCGGAGAGAAA
>NW_024064990.1:24022-24992 GCF_009727055.1 Benincasa hispida
ATCTACCATTTTTAGTAGTTTACAACACTTGCAAACCTCTACAAAGGGGGTCGTATCCGTAGTGGTCACCAGGGTCAGGTGTCCCACCTTAATCGTTATACTATAGACCAATTTAGGTTATCACCCAAGGCATGATCCAGTTGTATATCACATATACATGCTTAAGTTTACATAAGATAACCAAGGAGCTTTGTTTATTGGATATGAGTAAATGCCATAATTAAATAATATTTATTTTATTCATTAAACAATATGTATCTTTACAAAACAACGAGACTCCGGGAGAATTAGGACACCAATCCCAACAATCTCCCACTTGTCCTAATGACTCGGTAGACTAATGTACAATACAATATAAAACTGTACAATATACAATAAACTAGGGCATACTCCAATATCATCTCCCACTTGCCCTAGACAAGATACCGCATGTCTCGTGGACTCAGACTCTCCAGATGACCCTGATGACATGCAGAAATGCATGTCATCTTAGGCCTTTTACTTAGAATTATGAAGGTTGTTAGGCAGAATATGCATCAATCATGATAGGAATTCACGAGAAAATGAGCTTGCGTCGATCAACATGTTGAATCTTAGCTAACCCGTTATTTTGCGTTATTATGCGTTCAATGTTCTATTTTTGTAGCTAAAATAGGAAATGGATGCAAACGCGGAAATCGGACCACCGCATAGACGATCGCATGCAGAAAAACTCTCTATCGCAAAGGCAAACGCATCGATCAACGCATGGATGTTGCGGTAATCAGTTGTATACGTCCATCGCATGGGAGTTGCGCTCGTCAAGCGATTGCGGTCATCATGTAGAGTTGTGGTATTAAGCGAATGTGGTCATTGAATGATGGCGGCTACACGACAACACATGCTAATGGGATCAATGCAAGGTTGGTGGAATGAACGCATCATTGCATCTACCTCGAGAAAAACCAAAAGATGATGCTGAAATTTCACC
>NW_024064990.1:26432-30912 GCF_009727055.1 Benincasa hispida
CTTTTAGTGTGTGTGTAGCATGATCACATGGCTTGCGTTGACTAAGGTTGCCCTTATGGTCACTCTTAAGTATTGCAATGAAATCATCTCCGCATTTTATCTATTTTTCCATATATTTATTTCATGTCAAGTGTTGTCGTATCTCTACCTCTCATGCATATTCTCATTGTGTTGTCTGTTAGCTAGGAGTAGGAGTAGTGTTAATATAGAAACCCCTCCATCATTCTTTTATTTAAACCGCCGCATGCACACTACCGCATACATATAGCTACAAGTCCCTGTGTTCGACCTCGGATTACTCGAGAAACTTGCATTCGTGTTATACTTGGCGTGAACGAAAGAAAAATTGTGACAGGATGCATGGTCATCGCATACATTTATTAACGCATATTCATTCCAACGCATAACCATCGACGCCAGACTATCAATGCATATCTTAGGAACATGCATCGCATATCGCATCCATGGGATTTTAGTTGTCAAGTAAAATTGACTTTTAATTTCCCGTCACCAGGTTTTTGAAGATATGCATTGATAGTCATGTGTTGATGGTCATGCGTTGGAATAAATATGCGTTAATCAATATATGCGATGACCATGCATCCTGTCACAAGTTTTCTTGCACTCACGCCAAGTATAACGCGAACGCAAGTTTTTTGGGTAATTCGAGGTCGAACACAGGAACTTGTAGCTATATGTATGCGTTAATGTGCATGCGGCGGTTTAAATAAAAGAATGATGGAGGGGTTTCTATATTAACACTACTCCTACTCCTAGCTAACAGACAACACAATGAGAATATGTATGAGAGGTAGAGATAAGACAACACTTGACATGAAATAAATGTATGGGAAAATAGATAAAACGCGGAGGTGATTTCATTGCAATACTTTAGAGTGAACGCAAGGGCAACCTTAGTCAACGCAAACCATGCAATCATGATACATACACTAAAAGCCTAAATCTAGAATGTATGCGGTTTGTATGCATAAATGTCGATTATGACTGCATACGGCCACCATATCTTACTTCCTAGACGCAACCATTGTCCTCTCCGTAGGGTGCATACGCTATGTAATAACAAACAGAGCTTATTCCTAAGTCTCCATTCTTGCTTATGCAAACCTAATCTAGCCCTCTCGAGCATCAATTCTAACCTAGCTCTCTCGAGTCATTAGGTTCTTTCTTTAGACTCTCTCTCGAGCAACTCTAAAGGTGTGATGGGGGCATACATAAGACAAGGTAACCGCATGAACTTTGTTGACCTAAGATTATTCCTATCTCTAGTGAACAATGCATACATTGCTTAATGCGACCAACCACTTACCCTCCCAAGCAGTTGGTTGTTGCTGACTTTACTCATAGACAAGCATTGCGTTAGCCTATAGGCAGGCATTGTTGCAGCCTCACACTAAACAAATAAGGTTTTCTCACACACTCACGCAATGCACACCTCTCGGTGTTTTGCTACATGCTTCATATCTCTAATCCACACGACTAAGTATGCGATACTCTAGCAGTCTCACTAAGTTTTGCAATGAAAGTAAAGATGCTAAGCAAAAAAGATGAAGATGGAGTCGAAGGAGATAGAGAAATGCATTGAAAACAAATTTTATTAATTCCTTAATCACAAAATGTCATACAATACAATATGAGAAAAGAAAGGGAAATGAAGTGATCGACTGAAAGCAAAGACTTGCTTCCAGTGGATGTGCGTCAAGGTTGTCGGTGGTGCCATGGATGGGCAGAGAAACTGACTCTCTCGAGATCTAGCTCTAGTCGAAGGCTCCGGTCGTCACTCGGAATGGATGAAGAAGGTGAAGAACTCTCAGCCATCTTCTCACGCAGTTTGTCTGGATCACGGGGAAAATCCCCGGTTCACAAGGATTATCCCCGGATAGCTTGAATTTCTACTCATCGGCTTCTGTTTATAGAGCTTGGGTCGTCGATAGCATTAATTAGATTGCTCTGAGTCTGACATTTGGCGCGTTAGTTCTTTCTAAACCTCTGCCACTAATGGCGTGGTAGGTGAAATGTCAGCATCATCTTTTGGTTTTTCTCGAGGTAGATGCATTGATGCGTTCATTCCACCAACCTTGCGTTGATCCCATTAGCATGCATTGTCGTGTAGTCACCATCATTCAATGACTGCATTCGCTTAATACCACAACTCAACATGATGACCGCAATCGCTTGACGAGTGTAACTTCCATGCGATGGAGGCATACGGCTGATTACCGCAACATCCATGCATTGATCGATGCGTTTGCCTTTGCAATGGAGAGTTTCTTCGCATGCGGTCGTCTATACATTGGTCCGATTTCCACATTTGCATCTATTTCCTGTTTTAGCTACAAAAATAGAACATTGAACGCATAATAACGCAAAATAACAGGTTAACTAAGATTCAACATGCTGATTGATGCAAGCTCATTTTCTTATGAATTCCTATCATGATTGACACATATTCTGCCTAATAACCTTCATAATTCTAAGTAAAAGGCCTAAGATGACATGCATTTCTATATGTCATCACACCCTCAAACACTTTAACCGTGATGGCCTTTGTAAAGGGATCAACAACATTGTGCTTCGATGCGATCTGCTCGACTATCACGTCACCGCGACACACAATCTCCCTGATCAGGTGATATTTTTGTTTTATGTGCTTATCTCGACGATGACTTCGAGACTCCTTCGAATTTGCCACAACCCTGCTATTATCACAACAAAGAGTGATAGGCAAATCCATATTTGGAACAACTTCCAAATCTGTAAGGAACTTCCTCAACCAAATAGCCTCTTTAGCTACTTCACAAGTCGCTACGTATTCGGCTTCCATAGTGGAGTCTGTGATGCATCCTTGCTTGATGCTTCACCAAACTATAGCTTCTTCATTCAGAGTAAACACTGACTCCAATGTCGATTTGCGAGAATCTCGATCGGTCTGAAAGTCAGAGTCCGTGTATCCTGTAAGGATTAAATCCTTATCTTCATAAACAAGCATGTAGTCCCTCATTCTCCGAAGATACTTGATGATCGTCTTGACCGCCGTCCACTGATCAAATCCTTGATTGGAGTGATACCGATTGACAATCCCTACTGCATAGCAAATGTTGAGTCTGGTACACAACATAGCATACATCAAGCTTCCTACAGTAGAAGCATAGGGAATTCGTCTCATCTCCCCAACATCTTGAGGTGTCTTAGGACATTGATCCTTAGACAAAACGATTCCATGCCTGAAAGGTAACAAACCCCTCTTGGAATCCTGCATCCTATACCTGATCAACATTTGATCAATGTACGATGCCTGAGACAGGGCTAACCGTTTGTTCTTGCGATCCCAAATGATCTGGATCTTGAGAACATACTGTGCCTCACCCAAATCTTTCATTTGGAACTGGGCAGCTAGCCAACTTTTAATGTCAGTCAGATATCCTACATCATTCCTAATGAGTAGGATATCATCCACATACAGTACCAGGAAAGCTACTGAGCTATTGATGATCTTCTTGTAAACACAAGGCTCATCAATGTTCTAGTCAAAGCCAAACGACTTGACAGCTATGTCAAATTTGATGTTCCAAGATCGAGATGCTTATTTCAGTCCATAAATGGATCTATTAAGCTTGCAAACTCTTTGCTCTTGATCTGGAACTACGAACCCCTCTGGTTGAGTCATATAGATGGTCTCCTCAAGATTATCATTCAGAAAGGAAGTCTTGATGTCCATTTGCCATATTTCATAATCATAAAATGTGGCTATGGATAGGAGAATCCTGATAGACTTTAGCATGACAATAGGTGAGAAAGTTTCCTCATAGTCAAGTCCCTCAACCTGGGTATAACCCTTTGCCACGAGCCTAGCCTTAAAGGTTTGCACCTTTCCATCTACACCTCTATTTCGCTTATAGATCCACTTACACCCAATAGGTCTTACCCCATCAGGTGGATCAACAAGCTCCCAGACGTTGTTGAAGTACATAGACTCCATTTCCTGGTTCATGGCTGTAACCCATTCATCTTTGTCAATATCCTCTATTGCTTTCTTAAAAGACAACGAATCCTCGACCCCATCATTCGTGAGTAATGACGCTTTGGGCTTCAGTCAAACCCATGTAGCGATTCGGTGGGTTCATAACCCTCCCACTACGTCGAAGTAGTTTTAACTCTTGAGCTGGTTGACTAGACATTTCGACCTCAATAACTCTTGTTGATTTATTGGTCTGTTCAACAACTCTTGTTGAACCCTCAGTAGTCTCAGTCTCACTAGAGATCTCACATAAAACGAGCTTACTTCGTCGCTTATGATCCCTCATGTGATCTTCTTCTAAGAAGATAGCATTAGTGGAAACACAAACTTTGTTCTCACTTGGATCATAGAAGTATCCTCCTCTCGCTTCCTTGGGGTAGCCTACAAAGAGGCAAACCTTCAAATGCGGTTCCAACTTCTTTGAGTTAGTCACTAGCACATGTG
>NW_024064991.1:0-2084 GCF_009727055.1 Benincasa hispida
GACAAGGCTTCTCACCAATGCATCATTCCTTCTAACCAATACATGAACAAGGTCTCACTTCTCTTCCCTTCAATGCATGACTAACATCAGCTTCTCAATGCATGGCTCCTTCATTTCAATGCCTAGCTCGGCCAACCTCTCTATGCTAAGCCCTTACCCCATTCCTTTCATCGCATAGCTCACTAAACAAAGCTCCCCGACATGCTTTACACTTCTTCCTCCTTATGCACACTTCCCTTCACCTCTCACCAACATATAAACCTCCTAATCAAGATTCACCTACAACTCTTTTTAGGCCTAACCAATTCCCACCTTGAGCACCTATGGCCAATGCATAAGCTCACCTTCTTATGTAAATCCTCTCTTCATCACACCACTCAAGTCTAGCGCAAGCCTACTTCCTTCAATACTTAAAGGCTTTGTCTATACTACAACTTTTGTGCATTTTCCTTAACACACAACACACCTCACTCTTCTTCTCTTTTCAAGTCCAAAACCTACAACCAAGCTTAATTCTTATTAAGTATCTTAAGTCCATCCACGTATAGAACACACTCGTGGCTAAACTTAACTTGGAAAAGCTTTTAAAGAAAAAGTTTTAGGGCTTACAAATTACCTTCCCCGTAAAAGAATTTTGTCTTTAAAATATAGTGAACACTATCTAAAGCACTCCAAACTTAAGTTTTTGTTGTTACGAACAACAACAACAAAGACAATGACAAAGCCACAAGATTTAAAAAAACATCCGACTAAAACTTACTAATAAACATTACGCACTATTTACAACCACTAGCAAACTACTTAGTACATTACTTTCCACAACCATTAAACACTCAAAACTTATTTATAATTTCAACACTTGAAGCTTGACTTCCACCCTTCATCTCTAGTGCTTGCAGGCTTGTCTTGTGCATCCATGTCTTTTTACAGCAACTATGGACATTTTCTTTTGAATCAACCCGGTTGTCCACATTTATAACAAATATGGATTCCACTAGGGCACTGTTCCCAATGATACCTGTTGCATAATGCAATAGAGGTCTTCATTTAAAACTGGCAACAGATTCCTCAGGTTGCTCAATTTTTTCTATTATCAGAATCTCTTTTCCTAAACTTGTTTTAGAACTTGATACTTCACCATGTTTGGAGTTAGAAATTCCTTTGCTAAACACTCCAAGTGCAAACCTCTTACTCCCTTCATTTCCTTTGTTTTGCTAACGGACTTTAAGACTTAAATCCATGACGATCGTATCTCTATTCCTTCTTCTTGATTCTCTTCTACCACACTCTTTTTCACCTTCATAATAGCTTCCACTAGCTTAGAGAAAATACACTCAACACTAGCTGTTACAGATGTGGGTAGCTCCTTCCTTAGTTCTTCCTCGAACCGTCTACACTTTGCGAAATCATCATCGATTACACTAATAGCATACTTGGATAACTCCCTGTACTTCTTCTCATACTCTGCTACTGTCATGGAACCTTGTACGAGTCTAAGAAACTCATTTTGCTTCTCATCACGGGATGATCGTGAATAGAACTTCTCATAAAAAGCCTTCTTACTCCTGGTGGGTTCCTCCATACCTGCTTATCAGCTCTCAACTCCTTGCCACCAGTCTTTTGCTCCTTCTTACAATAAGAACACGACAAGTATCACTTTTCTATCACCCAGGCACCTCATTACCCTGAAGCACTTCTCTATCAAATTCATCCAAGTTTCAACATCTGTTGGATCCATAGTCCCTTCAAAAGTAGTTGCCCTTAAAGACTGAAACCTCTCTATTCCATACTTTTTCTTTGGATCTAATTGTGCTGATCCCAACCCTTCTATTAACCTCTAAGCAAACCGATCTAAGAATTTCTCTTCTACACCAGTCCTAGTTTACCTCAACTGGATGTCCTCCTTGCCTAAAAACTTGACAACTCTTACCCCTACTTGGCACTTCATTAACACTTGATTAGCTTCTCTTTTAGCCACCTCACCCTACAAATAAATATTAACTAAAAGATAATTACTAAGCCAATGTCCCTCTCTCGGCCACCACCTTTACCAATGCATGGACAAGGCTTCTCACCAATGCATC
>NW_024064992.1:0-4102 GCF_009727055.1 Benincasa hispida
CCTTAAAAATAGTGTTGGCCAATAGTACCACTTGTAACACATTTCGCTGATGTGCACTGGCCTCCAAAGTGCCGCTATATGGTGAATCATGTACATTGCGATAATATGCATTGGTGAGCTGCATCGCGTACACACAATCGGCAGAATCTGGTCTGACCCCTCTTATCTAAATTTGACTCATCCCAATAATAAGATCTTCATTCATGCCTGAGCCGCCTCTTATGGTGGTCAGTTTAAAATAATCTTTTGAGAAATTGCTCGCAAAACCAGATAATTTACCACGTTCTTAAATTTGAAATAGCTACTCGTCTGGGAACACTATGCTCACTTCTGACTGATTTACAGTCAAACCTCAGATTTCCAATCTGGATAAATGATCCACAACTTGATTCTCGTCCCGCCCTTGCGATTAAGTGTTTCCATAGTGAATTCCTGGATGAGGAGAATCCATCTAATCAACCTCGGCTTCACATCCTTCTTTGTCATCAAATATTTATCGCCGATGGTCCATGTGGATGAGTATTTTGTTCCAGCAAATATGCTCTAAATTTCTCCAACACAAATATTACGGCAATTAACTCTTTTTTCTATGGTGGTGTAGTTAGTTTGAGCAGGGTTTAAAGTCTTACTCGCATATGCGATGGGATGTAGTATTGTTTTTTCTCTCTGCGCCAGCATTGCTCCCATCGCATACCCACTCGCGTCGCACATTAATTCAAAAGGGTAGTGTCCAATTTGGTGCGATCAAATACGGCGCCGTTGTTAATGCTTTCTTCAAAATCATGAATGCGTTGAGGCAATTATCATCAAAGTCAAACGTTCTATCGGCCTCTATCAATGCACTCAGCGGTCGTTCAATCTTTCAAAAGTCTTTAACAAAACATCTGTAAAATCCGACATGTTCCAAGAAGCTCCTAACAGCCTTTACACTTGTTGGAGGTGGGAGCTTTTCAAATCGCTTCAATTTTCCTTGTCCACCTCCAACCCATCCCTAGAGACCTTGTGCCCCAACACAATGCCCTTCATTCACCATAAAATGGCATTTCTCCCAATTAAGCACGAGTTCGTCTCCTTACATCTTTTCAATATCTTCTCCAAGTGCAATTTACAGGCTTCGTATGTGTGCCCATATACAGAGAAGTCGTCCATGAATATTTCTATAAAGTCTTTGAGATATTCTGAAAAGATGGCCATCATGCACCTTTGGAAAGTGCTCTGCGCATTGTAGAGGTCGAACGACATGCGGCGAAAAGCAAATGTTCCACACGGGCAAGTGAATGTGATCTTTTCTTGATCTTCGGGAGCAATCATGATCTGATTATAACCAACATACCCATCCAAGAAGCAATAGAAGTCATTTCCAGCTAGACGATCCAAAATTTGGTCAATAAAAAGTAAAGGCAAATGATCTTTCTTTGTTGCCGCATTGAGTTTGCAATAGTCCATATAAATCCACCATCCGGTGACGGTCCTTTGCGGTATCAGCTCGTTATTTGCATTAGGGACTACCGTCATCCCTTCTTTCTTCGGCATCCACGTGCTGTCTGCTATTGGATAGATGATGCCCGCGTCTAACAACTCGATTATCTCCTTCTTTACAACCTCCTTCATCGCAGGGTTGAGTCTGTACTGATGTTTGATCGATCCTTTGTGGTTTTCTTCAAGAGAAATTCTATGCATACAGTATGCAGAGCGGTGGCTTTTATAATATTAACTCTATTCTGCTCAAAAGATGTTCCTACTCCCACATGAGTTGGCCCTCTCTCTGATCTCGACGCCTTCGGCACTCTTCCAAGTTCACCAGAACGATCTCTCGATATAATCTCACTTCCCTCGCTTCCGTCTTCTAAATAAAAGAAAACTATGAACAAGGCTACTTTTATCTAATGGGAAAATTCTCTAACTGTTGAACTCCTTCACTGAAGGTGGCCACTGGTATTTATAGAGCTTCGGGGTGAAAGACTTTTTCTCTCTTATGATTGCACTGATGGGATGGCATTAATTCTCTGTCTGATGTGCCAAATATTTGTCACCGAAAAGTTGAGTGTACTTGCTATAGAAGGTCGTTAACGGCTTGTCAACTTAATTCGGAATCAACAGTCATCAGCTTTCAGTCCCATTGTGACTTATTACGCTTTTCACCCAGATGCACCCACCATAATGTGCCGACTCTATGCGGCAACCTTCTTGAGTAGATATTCGCGAGTGCAAATGATCACATAGCCTTGCGTTAATGCAATCTCTTGATGCGCTCGGAAGTTGATTTCTTTGGATCGCATTTTCCGCCTTTCATCAATGCATTTCTGCATAAAAATACATACGTTGAATGTTTTCGTACGGTGGACACATGCAAACGAAATATTGTGAACTTAATGCTTTTGGATGCAATAATGTATATTTTTATCAACGCAACCCTGCATTATATAACTTAGCACTGTAATAACGTGCATTTCTGCCTGTTAGCACTGGCCCTTTTTGCTGATCCAAACCATGATCAACCAAGTTATTCTGCCCCAAATAATTTTTGGTAGGTAGAAAAAAACTTGGTCCAGGTTGCTCCACGATCTTCCAGCTGATGTGCAACACGTGGATAGATCCACTTTCTTCTGCCTGATGGAAGTGATGCCTTCTGCTCTGATGGGAAATGAATTTTCAAACAAATTAATTTTTCTCTCTCTTTCTGTTCTCTCCTCTGTTTTGAAAAAAACTCTTTCCAACTCTTTTCTTTTTGATTATTTTCGTGAATATTGCTGTGTGAATGAAGAAGAAGAACATGCAATATATATAAAGAGAAAGAAGAGAAGAAGATTACACGATGATATACGTTGTTTGGCAATACAATGCCTACATCCACGGGAAGGAGAAGAATCTTCTATTTCAAGAGCTAAGTCACACTTTTCTTTACAGATCTTGTAGCTTTCTTGTAAGCTTCTGTAAGATAGACTAGAAATTGTAAATGATGCATATTTGTACATTTTTAGCTGATACAAGTAGTTACATAACAAACTGTAAAGAAAAATGTAAAAACTGGCCCTTTAAGCTCAACATGGAAGTTTTTCTCCTTCCAGATCTGACTTGTCTTCACCCTTTTTCAGGAAGCTGGAAGCCGATTTGACCAAGATAGTTGGAGAGCTTGAGCTTCGAAATTGGTTTGGTAAGCATATCAGCGGCATTCTCACTGGTATGGACTTTTAGAACTTCGACTTCACCTTTTTCTATTTTGTCCCTTCCAAAGTGATATTTAATATCTATGTGTTTGGTCCTTGAGTGGTATTGGGGTTTTTGGAAAGATGAATGGCACTTTGGTTATCCCAGTAGATCTTAACTACTATTTGATTGATACCAAAATCCTTCATCAACCCTTTAACCACAATGCTTCTTTTATTGCCTCTGATAAAGCCATGTCCATAGGGGTGTGATTGACTAAAGATTTGCTTTCCAACGTAATAAATTTGGACCATATAAGAATAGATAACCTGTTAATGATCTTCTTTTGTCTTGGTCACCTGCAAAATCTGAATCAACATATCCATATAGCTCTAATTATGTTTCTTTTGTACTTTGATATGTTAATTTAGATTTTTCAGACCATATTAAGTATCTTAATATCCATTTTGTTGCTTCCCAGTGCCTTTTTCCAGGGTTAAACATGTATCTACTGACAAGACTAGTAGGATAGAAGTAGTCTGGTCTAGTAGATATCATTAGATACATTAGACTACCTACTTCTTAGTTGTAAGGAATTAATTGCATTTGAGTCAAATGTTCTATGTCTGTTTCCTTGGGTGAATTTTTTGAAGAAAGTTTAAAACGACTAGCAATAGGTATAGTGACAGGTTTAGCATTAGACATATTGAATCTTTTAATAACCTTTTCATAGTAGTTTAATTGACTAAGGGTGAGGATAGAGGAAGCCCTATCTTTACTTATTTCAATTCCAAGAATCTTTTTAGACTGACCCAAGTCCTTCATGTCAAACTTTCTCTTTAGGAGATCTTTGACATGTTTTAAATCCTCCTTAGATTTCCCAGCTAGCAACATATCATCCACATAGAGTAGTAGATAGACTTTGTCCTTATAGGTTGTTGAATTAACATAAGAA
>NW_024064993.1:0-1775 GCF_009727055.1 Benincasa hispida
AATAATTATTTTTCATACTTTTATATTATCCTTTCAGATTTAGGGACAGCAGGCTACTATTGTTTTCTAATATTTAAAATTAATGAAAGTCTTTTTTGTT
The DNA here is from genome assembly GCF_009727055.1 of Benincasa hispida. Classification (NCBI taxonomy): domain Eukaryota; kingdom Viridiplantae; phylum Streptophyta; class Magnoliopsida; order Cucurbitales; family Cucurbitaceae; genus Benincasa; species Benincasa hispida. The sequence goes on from NW_024064993.1 coordinate 101, forward strand.
CTGAACGTAGTCCGTTATGTTAGTTATATCATGTTTATTTCCCATAACAGATTCATTTTGATTTCATGCATGCATGTATTTAGTAACGGCCTATCTTAAGTCCTAGGGGGTTGGGTCGTTACACATACGATTTGATCGCAATATCAAATTGAATGTTCCAAGATCGAGACGCTTTTTTCAGCCCATAAATAGACCGATTCAGTGTGCAAACTTTTTGCTCTTGACCTTAGGCAATGAATCCCTCGGCTTGCACCACGTAAATGGTCTCCGCAAAATTGCCATTCAAAAAGCCCGTCTTGACTTCCATTTGCCAGATCTCATAACTATAATAAGCGAAAATAGACAGGAGGATGTGAATCGACTTTAACATGGCAACAGGCGAGAAAGTCTCCTTATAGTCGAATCCCTCCACCTGGGTATAACTCTTGCCACAAGTCGAGCCTTGAAGGTTTGCACTTTCCCATCAGCACCCCGTTTCCTCTTGTAGATCCATTTACTACCTATAGGTCTTACCCTCATCAGGTTGATCTACAAGATCCTATACTGAGTTGAAGTACATTGACTCCATCTCGAGATCCATGGCTTTGACCCATTCATCCCAGTCTATATCCTCCATTGCCTTCTAATAAGACAACGAATCCTCAACATCACCATCTGCTACCATAGCTAGGATTTTGGTGAAACCCAAATAGCGAACAGGTGGGTTCACAACCCTCCCACTGCGTTGAGGTTCCCTCAACTCTTGAGGTGGAACCGACCGACTAGATGAACTATCATCAATAACTCTTGCTGATGAAGCAGGCCCTTCAACAACTCTTGTTGAAGTTTCAGTAGTTTCGTTGGAAAGCTCACATAACACAACTTTACTACGTGGACTGTGCTTTTTGATATGATCCTTCTTCAGGAAAGTAGCGTTTGTGGAAACAAACACCCTATTTTTCGATGGATCATAAAAATAACTCCCTTGCATACCTTTGGGGTAGCCTACAAAGAGGCATAACCTCGACCGTGGTTCCAACTTCTTGGGATTTTTCTCAAGCACATGTGTTGAGCAACCTCAAATACGGAAGTGACGTAAACTAGCTTTACTCCTGTTCCACAACTCTAGAGGTGTTCTCACAACACTCTTAGAAGGAACACAGTTGAGTATGTATACCGCAGTCTCCATTGCGAAACTACAAAACGAGTCTGGTAAGGAAGCGTAACTCATCATCGAACGAACCATGTCCAACAAGGTTTTATTTCTCCTCTCCGCTACACCATTCTTTTGAGGTGTACCCGACACTGAGAGTTGGGAAACGATTCTAGTTCTATCAAATAATCCTGGAACCCATAATCCAAAAACTCTCTACCTCGATCTGATCGAAGTGTTTTAATCCGTCTATCCAAAGAATTTTCAACTTCAGCCTTGAACTTTTTGAACTTTTCAAAGGGTTCAGACTTCCATTGCATCAGATAAACATTCCCATACCTAGAGTAATCAACAGTATAACTGATAAAATACTCATAGCCACATCGAGCTCGCACATTCATAAGACCACAGAGGTCAGAATGTATTAACTTCAAGAGGCTCTTTTGCTCGATAACCTTTTCCAGTAAAAGGTCTTTTAGTCATCTTACCCTCAAGGCAAGATTCGCACACTAGTAAAGAATTTTCTTCTAACTCACTTAGAAG
>NW_024064993.1:2590-4249 GCF_009727055.1 Benincasa hispida
CCTTTTTCTCTCCTTACTTTTCAGTAAAGATTGGTATGTCTGCAACCTGTTGAGGAGAGTTATAAGGGTATATTCCACTTTGTTAAGAATCGCATTGCTAACAAAGTGGAGGAAGCTCTCCAGCAAAGAATGCAGGATTATGCTAACCTGACTGCCCTCATCAATTCTAGACCCATTCATCTCCGCCACATTAAAGTGGACCATCATATTAAGCACATGTTCATGAACAGAGGTGTCTTCCTCTATTTTGGAGTTAAAGATGTATTTTAGAGCCTCATGCTTGAGCTGTCCATACGGTTGTCTAAACATCCCTTATAGAGACTCCATGATCTCACGCGCTGAGACCATGGGCTCATGCTTCTTGGCCAACATGTCACTAAGACTGACCAAGAGATAGGCTTGGGTCTTCTCGTTTGCTTGTGTCTATCGCTCGTACGCCTCCCGAACATTTCGAGTGGCGTTTGGAGCTAGAATAGGAGGACAGACCTCCGTAAGGGCAAACATCAGATCCTCGATGATGAGTATCGTCGTGATCATATGTTTCCAACTAGAATAGTTGTCGCTAGTAAGTTTTTTGGCGCTAAACAATGCGATTGTGGCTGTAGCCATTTTTAAAAACCGTTGCTGAAAAACGAACGAACTTTTATAAGACTTTACTAAACCACATTTTAACCAATTAGTTTTAGCAAAACTGTTTTCAAGTACCCTAAGTGAAAAGACTTCTATTTTGCAATGATGTCCCAGCGAGGCAGGACAAACGTCATCTGTGGGGTGATCAGATGTCTCTTCATTGGGATGAGACATTCTCAACCATTAGGCAGAACCAACTTTTGGAACTGAACCTAACAGCCACCATTTTTTTGGTTCAGAACTATTAACTCTTAACAATTTCACATAAGTGTAATCCCTCGTTTTTGGCACTAGAGTCCCACCCTAATGAGTCCACCATAGGGAAGAAGTAGATTAGGAAAAGAGACTAAGTAACCTTATCATCTTATAGGAGATCAAATAAAGAAACGCACAAAACTACCATCCTATAGGGGGACACTCCCAAGGTACCTCGAAGCGATGCGCTGAAACTTTATTCAACCTATCGAGAGATATCGTGGGATATGTTGTAGCACTTCTCGCTCTCACTTACTATGAACATTCTCTCTATCCACCTTGATATTGGCCTACCCAAACACCATCCTTCAGGGGGACACTCCCAAGGTGCCACGAGGCCGAGGGTAGATCTTACGGTGTGGACTATAAGGGAGAAACGCGAGAGATTTAAATGAAGCATCATAAGCCCCAAGTACCTCCCACTGAATGTTCTACTTAGAAGTTCATTAGCCTAAAAATTCGGCTACTGATTTTAGTCCAAGTCATTTATTAAGTCTGCTTAAAAACAACTTTTTTCTTTGAAATAGAACAAGCTCAAGTAGTCACATTTAAACTCTTTAATGGACTGTCCTTAACTTGCATGCATGCATCAAATCCATCTAATTCACCTTTCTAGGTAGGTTCCCAATTATGGGTGTTCCGTTTTCGTAATCTTAAATACCCCAGCCTAGTCAGAACCCGCCTTAGACAAAAGGTCCCCTTATAGATAGATTTGCTACACTTTAACCTTTTATTAGTCAATTTAATCCTATTAAATTGATTAAAAGATTAAAG
>NW_024064993.1:4457-7432 GCF_009727055.1 Benincasa hispida
ACGCTTATAAATTTAACCTATTGTCATGTTTCCTACAATGCTCGGTCATTACTCATAACTTTTATATACAAGTAACAACCAAGCACACATGCTTTCCATATACCCTTATATTATAACATTTATAATATAAAGATGATGCATGTCAATGCTTTATGCATGTATAAATATAACTCTTATATTATATGATGCATGAGCATGCTCTTACGTAATTTAAATCATGCTTCTCTAAATCATAACACTTATAATATAGAGATGATTTGCATAACCTAAGGTGATTTTTCTATATGTGCATATCATATGACATATAAAAAATAAACCATACATCTCATGTATAAAAACACAGATTAATGGACCGGGATGAACCACCTCTTAAATCGGAATGAAAAAAAAATCTATCTATTACATTTTTTCACCAAGCAAACCGGATCACTGGCGAATCGGGTCTTGAACCGCCAGGCGAAGCTCCCATCATTTAGTAAATGCCTCCAGGTAAACGATCGTATAGCGCACTAGACGATAATGCATGGATGCTAAACAATCTTTTAGACGACAAAGAAGCTGTGAAGCCCGATTGTCTGGATGATTGCTTAACATGCGATAGGTAAATGATTTACTACGCGATATACTCCGTGATCGTATAGTCAGTAACTAAGCGATGAAGCTTGCTAAACTATACGTTGGTCTAGTGCACGTGCTTAAACGACACCCGAGTATCCAATACTCAACGATCGTCTACCTCATCGTCCACAACCCGACCAACGCTTGATCGTCTTCTTCCTCGAAGAACAACAACCTTTGCTACGAAGCTTCTTCATAAATGACTCAAAGACTCAAACTAACTTTGAATACATACTTGATAGCAATTAATAATGCCCAAAAACGCAGGGGCCTTTACAATTATATCAAAATGTAAAAGGACTTAACAAACCGAGGTTTTATCCCAGCAAATTCCATTAATCCACACATCCATAAACAAATTAACACTTAAAACAGAGAGTAGACATGCTTTTACTCACCGAGAATGTAAATGCAATTGTTTGCATCAATGAATTTGGAATATCAGAAACTTTTCTCTGATACTAATTGAAGGAACTCTTATATAAGAGTACCTCTGAGCGGAAGCAGATCTTTCCAAAACATTGTGACAAAATTTTCACATTAACATTCTCACATACAGATATGCAATAAACTATTAAATTACCGGCATGCTTTCAGATAAACAAACAAGAGAACGAGGAACTTACCAGTTGAAGACTCTCTTCCCAGCAAATCTCGCTCTCTCCACGAATGGCCTCCTTGCGCTCTCGCTCGAATAACAAGCTTTTGTTCTGAAACACCTCAGTCGTCTACCACGAACGGCTTCACATGAACAACAGGAAGATGGGGACGACACCACCACTTGGATCCCTTAGTATTCTCGGAGTGAGAATCCAAAGAGTGGGCTCTATTCGGATTTGGTAGAAGGGAGGAGGAAGACACATTGTATACAACGATCAAGCAAGTGTGAGAAGATAGTGTCGTTCCACCAGTTCCACAGCGAGAGTGAAAACATCCGTTCGTGGAGAGAGCGAGATTTGCCGAGAAGAAAGAGTCTTCAACTGGTAAGTTTCTTGTTCTCTTGTTTGTTATTTCTTAAAGCATGCCGATAATTTTACAGTGAGATGCATATCTATTTCTTTGAATGTAAATGTGGTAATTTTGTCACATTGCTTTTGGAAAGATCCGCTTCCGCTCAGAGGTACTCTTGTATAAGAGTTCCTTCAGGCATTGATTATAAAATTTTCATCGAAAGACTATTTTAAGGTAATCATGGCACTAGTAGCTCACTTTGATTTAGAGCTACACCAGATGGATGTAAAAATTGTATTTCTCAATGGGAACATTGATGAGACGATTTATATGGTACAACCAGAAAACTTTATGTCTGGTATTTCAAAGTCTATGGTGTGCAAATTGAAGAAATCCATCTACGGTCTCAAGAAAACCTCTCGTCAATGATACCACAAATTCTATGAAGTGATAATCTCCTTTGGTTTTAAGGTGAACATAGTGGAAGATTGTGTATATCACAAGTTCAGTGGGAGAAATCAATCTTTCTGGTGTTATATGTCGATGACATGCTCATAACTAGTAACGATGTAGGTTTATTGCATGACACTAAGAGATTTCTCAAAAAGAATGTTGAGATGAAGGATCTTGGTGATGCTTCTTTTGTATTAGGAATTGAAATACTACAAGATCGTTCTCAATGTATTTTGAGATTGTCACAAAAGAACTACATTGAAAAGATTTTGAGTAGTATTTTGAGAAGAGTTGCTCTTTGGAGAGCACAGTACGATGAATGGCATGAAAGATTATGCACCAGAAGATACTCCGATCGCTAAAGTTGATAAATTTCATTTAAGTCAATGCCTCAAGACCATATTCAAAACCAAAGGAGATGCAGAAGGTTCTCTATGCATCGCTGTTGGAAGTCTAATGTATGCTCAAGTATGCACGCATCCAGATATTGCGTTCGTAGTAGGAGTGTTAGACAAATATTTGAGTAATGGGATGGATCATTGGAAAGCAGCCAAACGGGTTATAAGGTATTTACAGAGAACAAAAGATTATATGTTCACTTATCGGAGATCAGAAGTTTTAGAGATCATTGGGTATTCTGATTCTGATTATGTTGGATGTCAAGACACTTTGCGATCCACTTCAGGCTATATCTTCATGTTGGCTGGAGGAGTTGTATCCTGGAAAAGTGTTAAACAAATACTTATGGCTTTTTCTACCATGGTTGCGGAGTTTTAGCATGTTATGAGGCATCCAATCATGGAATATAGTTGCAAAATTTTGTTACCGGGTTGTGGATAGTGGTTGGCATAGAAAGACCACTAAAATTATTTTGTGACAATAACTCGGAAGTGATTTATTCCAACAACAACAGAAGCAATACAAAGTCAAAGCATGTAGACGTGAAGCTTCTG
>NW_024064993.1:10548-17308 GCF_009727055.1 Benincasa hispida
TTAGACCAAAAATATTTGAAGTTTGGGATGAAATCATATTAGGAGCAGCCAACGGTTATAAGTATTTACAGAGATACAGATTATATGTTCATTATGGAGATCAAGAAGTTTTGAGATATTGGGTATGTCTGATTCTGATTATGTTGGTTCAAGACACTTTGCGAGATCCACTTTGGGTTTTCAGGCTATATCTTCATCGTTGGCTGGAGGAGTTGTATCACTGGAAAAGTGTTTAAACAAATACTTATGGCTTTTTTCTACATGTTGCGGAGTTTTAGCATGTTATGAGGGCATCCAATTCATGGAATATATTTGCAAATTTTGTTACCGGGGTTGTGGTAGTGGGTTGGGATAAAAGACACTAATTATTTTGTGGACAATAACTCGGAAGTGATTTAATTCCAACAACAACAGAAGCAATACAAGTCAAAGCAGTAGACGTGAAGCTTCGGTTGTTAATAGAGTTCAGCAATGGTCAATTTTGATAGAACACATAAGAAAACGAACTTTATGGTGGAAGATTCATAATTAAAGTTTTACCACTAAGTTTTTCATGGAGCTGTTGCTCACATGGGTGTTTGTCACTTTTCCTTCTAGATTCCATGGTTCAGTGGGAGTTTATTTTGAGGATGTCTTTGACTTTTTTATTTATTTTCTTATAGAATAAACTTAATGTTGATATTTTATTTTCTGAACTCATTATCAATGCATTTTAGCAATTTAGCCATAAATTTCTTAAAGAATGATGTCATTAAGAATTTGGACCATTGGAAACATGGCAGACTAGATCACTTTTGCATGTAGTTCCATGTTTACCTCGATTCCATTCATACTTGATCTATGTCATTGAATGTATTGGAATTGGTGATCGATGACCGGTTTGTTTACCAGGGTAAGTGGATGAATCATCCGCCTTGATTCTGTGCTAAAACAGGAGATAGACCAGATTGAACTAAAGGGGAACAATTCTATATTGAAATAGACTTGTTTTCACGCTTATAGGTTTCTGTGATTTATCTAAAGGTAAATATATAAGGGAGATTGTATACATATTTATAATGGAGAGTGTCAAGTTGTGAGATTCAATTATGGAACACCTAAGTGATATAGATGATATAAGTAATTAGTGAGTCACATGGTATTATTAGATTGGGAAATTCTATTGGTGTATCTTTATTAATGGCCCATATATGTATCTGATTAATTCGATAATTAATAGTATGTACTTATAAGGGTAGAGCTTTCATTCCAGTTAATTAGTAGCATTAGCTAGGACATAATTGAACAGTATATAAAGAGACCTTGGGCTTGGTCCCAATATGATCAAACAATAAGCACTCAGTCTTCCTTTGAATCCCATCTAGAGAGAATCTCACTACGGGTATTCCAGAGGTTTTGGTTGAGGGGCCATAGTCACCATCTCATCTCTGAAGCTATCATGCAATTTTGCAATGGAAGTCCCAGTATGTTATTCTTGACAATTTGGCATGAATGAATACTAGGATGTTTTTATCTTAGTTCACATATAGATATAAGAATATTATGCACAGTTGGATCTCATGATAAGGGAAGCCGAAAAGGAATCTTGGATGTTTGTAGAAGGGACCATCTCACATAAGTATATCCTACTGTGGGGTTGCATGTGAAGCCAGCCGCCAAGTGATGCTAAAAGATTCATCTAGTGGACCGAGATCAAAGTAAGCTTTAGTTGACGCTATTGGGAAATTTTTAGAATTATGTTGGTTAAAAAAATTGGTGTCTTAATTGGATATGTGAAGAGACTTTTGTTGTACCGTCATTTTAGTGGAATTTAGCTTCTATATTCAGTTGGGACAAATTTAGTTTCTTATTGTCTTATTAGAGAAATTAATAAAATTTAGTTTTTTCAAGCATTCCAAGCTTATTGTTAGTACCATTTCTTTGATTGATAATCTATATATACTTGATTCTTTTGTTTCATTTAACAAGATTCTGATATCTAATTTATGTAGTACAAAGCGTAAATTAAATGAGAATTTTGCTATATTATGGCACAAGCGTTTAAGTCACGTCTCTAAACAGAGAATTCAGAGACTTTTGTCAGATGTAATTCTTGATTCCCTTTATTTAAGTAACTTTGACGTTTGTGTGGAATGTATTAAGGAAAAAAGACAAACATAAGAAAATTAGGTGCCAACAGATGCTTAGACGTCTTAGAACTAATACACACAAACATTTGTGGTCCATTCCCTACGATTTCTTAGAATGGACAAAAATATTTTTTACATTCATAGACGACTATTCAAGATATGAGTACCTATATTTAATTCATGAGAAGTCTCAATCTTTGGAAGTTTTCAAGTCTTTTAAAGCTGAAGTTGAACTTCAACTTGGAAAAAAAATTAAGGTTGTCAAGTCTGATCGTGGTGGTGAATACTACAATAGATATGATGGATTAGGTAAACAATGTTCAGGGCCCTTTGCTAAATACCTAGAGGAATATGGAACCGTCCTACAATATACTATGTTGAGCAAACCCAACATGAATGGTGTGGTGGAAAAGCAAAATAGAACACTTAAGTGGTAAGAAGTATGATTAGTCATTCTTCTTTATTAGAATCTCTCTGGGGTGAGGCATCAAATACTGCGGCATATATCCTTAATAGGGTACCTAGTAAAGTAGTAGTTAAAACCCCTTATGAGTTGTGGACAGGAAAGAAGCTTAGTATTTGGGATTGTCTAGCTGAAACTAGGTCTTACAGGCCTAACAAAAGAAAATTGGACTCAAGAACTATAGCTGTTATTTTATTGAGTATTCTAAGCGATGTCGGGGTTTCAAATTTTATTGAGTATTCTGAGCGATGTCGAATTATCATCAAGAATAAAACCCATAGGTTGTAAATAGGGATTCGCACGAAAATATCGAAAGATATAAGGCTGGTCTTGTTACAAACCGACCGTTTTAAAAGGAAGGTATTGATTACAAATAGACTTTCTCTCTGGTTTCATCGAAATACTCTTTTAGGATAATCATAGACACTAGTAGATCATTTTGATTTAGAGCTACACCAGAGGATATAAAAACTGTGTTTTCAATTGGAGCATTGATGAGACGATTTATATGATGCAACAAAAAAAACTTTGGGTCTGCTAAATTCAAAGTCTATGGTCTGCAAATTGAAGAAATCCATACTATGGTCTCAAGCAGCCTCTCGTCAATGGTATTATAAATTCCATAAAGTAATTACCATGCTTTGGTTTATGAGGTGAATATAGTAGAAGATTGTGCATATCGACAAGTTCAAAATGGGAGTAAAATCTTATCTTTTTGTGGTGTTATAGTGTCGAATGACATACCTCATAACCAAGTAATGATGGTAGGTTTATTGCATTACTAAGAGGTTTTCAAAAAGACATTTTGAGATGAAGAATCTTGGTGATTTTCATTTGTTTAGGATTGTGGAAGATATCGCGAGTCGTTCCAAGGTATTTTAGAGAGATTGTCCACATACAAGAACTATATTCTGAAAGATCTTGAGTAGATTTGGTTTGAGATCTGTGCCACCAAGAGATACCCAGTCCGCTTATAGGTGATGAAACTTACTTTTAGGCTCAATACCCTAAGATTGTACTCGAGACTCAAGCAAGATGGCAAAAGTTCCGCTATGCATCAGCTTTCTGGAAAGTGCTAATGTATACTAAAGTATGTCCACGTCAGGATATTGGCGTTCATGAATTGAAGTGTTAGGCAGCATATTTTTGAGCAACGCACCTCGGGACTGGAATCATTGAAAAACCAGGCAACGGATTTATGAGGTAATTTACAGAGAACACAAGATTAATATGCCTTTTAATCGGAGATCAAGCAGGTTTTTAGACCCTTGGGCTAACTCTCTGATTCTAACTTATCCACATGGATTGCCCCAAGACACTCTTGTGATCTACTTCGACTATATCTCTTCATACTCTTAGGCCTGAGGAGCTAGTATCCTGGAAAAGTGTTAAACAAACAGCTTATACACTTATTTTACTACTAAGCGCGTAAAGTTTATATGGCATGATTATGAGGCATCTGATGCATAGAATCTGCGCTTGTGAATGCGCCTGTTGATAGTCAAAAAAAAAAGCAAAAAAAAAAAATTACACCCAGAAAAGGTAGATTGAACGAGAAGAAAGGAAAAAAGAACAAATTTGGAGCTTGAAATTTGGAAGAAAAAAGAAAAAAGAAAAGAATCAACGAAAGGAGATGTGCAAACGGCAAATGGAAAAAAAAAATACAAAAATACAAAAATTTCGCGTGGCACCATAATAATGAGCCATGTAGCTGGGCTGCAGGTCTAAGGGTAATCAGCCTGCACTGTTTTGCTCTTCCTCAGATATGCACTCTTTTGTGTTAAAGGATAGCCCTGTTATTTGACTTAGATATATTTATTTTGACCATTTTAGGGTGTACATAGGAGTCCAATCATTCATCTTCAAAATGCTAATTGACGTTGCTAACCAACTATGCTCAAATTGACCATAGGCAAAAAAAAAAAAAAAAAAAAAAAGGAAAAGAAGAAAAAGAAAAAAGATATTTAATATAAACACAATTTTCATTTCATTTTTAATTCGGATTAAAACATTACAACAATGGACTTTAGCTCCCATTTCACAATTAAATTAGTTGAAAGGGAAGTAACTAAAACTCATGTGCACTACATTATGTGGCTCATTTTCCAGGAACAAAGTTGGTAGCGTAAGCCCAAGCATTGTTATTGACTGGGTCAGCAAGATGGTCAGCAAGATTCTCCAGTGGGCCCTTGCCAGTGACGATGGCTTGAACGAAGAATCCAAACATAGAGAACATGGCCAATCTCCCATTCTTCAGCTCCTTCACTTTCAACTCTGCAAAGGCTTCCGGGTCATCTGCAAGCCCCAACGGGTCGAAGCTCCCACCGGGGTAAATCGGGTCGGTCACTTCCCCAAGTGGGCCACCGGCGATTCGGTATCCTTCGACGGCCCCCATGAGAACCACCTGGGAGGCCCATATGGCTAGAATGCTTTGGGCATGGATCAAGCTTGGATTCCCTAAGTAATCGAGCCCACCTTCGCTGAAGATCTGTGAACCGGCTTTGAACCACACTGCTTCTCCGAACTTCACGCCGTTGCGGGAAAGAAGCTCCGGGAACACGCAGCCCAACGCTCCCAGCATAGCCCACCTGAAGCAACGACCAAGCCGAATGATTTTGTCTTCTTTTCCTTTGTTAGAGTTATTTTCTCTTTTCTTAGCAGCACATTAAATATTTAGCTTAATTAAAAAATAAATTCAAGTTTTTAAGAGCCATATTAACCATAATTTGTTTGTAATCTTTTTCAAGTTATTTTAAAATGCATTTAAGTAAAATATTAAAGGCAAAATGATTTTCTAAGAATATTATTTTTATTTTTAAAATTTGTCTAGATTGGTACTACAAAAATACATAGAGAATTTGTAGTGGATGTCCAAAAAGTAAGTATGGTTTTGAAAGATGACCATTTTTGAATTTACTGACATATGGCCAAATTAAAATTTTGTTTCAATCGTGGCTGAATGTTTTTCCTCACTCTACCCTTCCTGGATTCCCACTATCTCATTTTATGAAAAATGCTTCGAAACATTTTCACAATCTCAATTCCTGAGTTAGGTTTTTTAAAAAGTTCTTTAATTTAGATTTTGTTCGCATTATCTTTTTTAATACTTGAAATTCAATTTGAAATTATCGTGAGTTATTATTTTCAAATATTGAGAGCTTTACATGTATTTAACATTTAGATTCTCCCCTTAAAACTATATTAATATTTTTCTTTTTTTATTACAAAATTCTTATAAATAAAAAAATCCAAAAAAATATTTACATTTTATAAAAAAAAAATTTCAAAAATTTTTATATTTTAAAACTTTTTGCTATAAATAATTTTAAATATATTTTTTTTATATTTAAAAAGACCCCCTTCTTTTTATTCAACACTTAATAAAACTAAACTATGGTATGCAATTTTAGATTCTCCCCTTAAAACTATATCTATTTTTTTCTTTTTTTTATTCAACATCTAATAAAACTACAATATACAATGAATCTTTCCAAAATAGCACATCATTTTGATGGTTTAAATGGTTCAGAAAAAAAAAATCTATAACGTAAATATCAAGTTATTAACATCAATTTTTGCATCACCAATTTAAAAGTTTTTTTTTGTCATATTCACTTTTATTAAGTATCTATCTATGTTAAATGATATGAACAAATATCTTTTTTTTAAAAAAAAAATGCTATGATCAACAAATATCAATTACTAAGTACTTGTTACAATTATTAAATATTCTTGATCATAACATACAAAAATACAAAGTATTTACGTCAATGTCAAATTTATTTGAACACGTAAAATATTGATTGCTTGTTATAATTATTGAATATTATGGAATGTATTAATGGTATTCTCAACTTTCTATTGTCAATAGTTTATTAAGATAATATCTATCGAACCATAATTTCAGAATAAAGTAATCACTAATTTTCAAATAACCATTAATTGGTGTATAATAAATTGCAAATAAAATACACTATATATCAAGATTATGCAATTGGATTTTTTTTTTTTTTTTTTTGCCATTCTTTTAGTTTTGACATCTATCATTCTTATTTTCTCCCTAGATGTTCGTAAGATATAGTGCAAATGAATTGTTGTTTCAAAAACCTTATTCAAATTTCATTATAATGAGAAAATCAAAATTTAAACATTAAAGGATATCCAAACC
>NW_024064993.1:17814-22807 GCF_009727055.1 Benincasa hispida
TTGCTTGAATACAATGTATTTTCTCCAAACTACCTTATATGTTTGAATTTGATTTATGATTTCTCTAATTTTTTACTCAACTTTGTATAATTTTTCTAATTTTAAATTTTCAGATTTAAGTTTTGTCCATTTTTTCGTGTGATAGTGTCTCTTGATTCTGCATTATTTTGAATTTAATATATTCATGAAGATATCTTTTCCTTGAAATTTTCCTTTGTTTTAGTTACTATTTTCTTGATTTCAAATAAAGGGTGTTTTAGTCCATTCATAGATTTAGTAGTTGGCCATTTATCAAAAAATAAACATGTTAGGCCTTTTTTTTCCAAAACCATTAATTAAATATGGCTATTTGTCCAATTGCCCAAATGCATATCGTCTCAATGTTTGCTAATTGGTTTCCAAAGTTTCAATTCATCGACCTAAAAACTTTTGATAGGAAAAATCAAATTATAGTTTAGTACATTTTATTAAATTAATTTGGTCGACATCTTACCTGGAGTGGATGACTTCAAGCTCACGATTCTTGGCGAACGTCTCGGGATCTGCAGAAAGTCCGGCAGTATCCCAGCCGTAGTCACCAGGAAATTCTCCGGTGAGATAAGACGGAGGCTCGCCGGAGAATGGTCCCAAATACTTGACACGGTCAGGTCCATACCAAGGGCTACCAGACGAAATAGATTTGGAGGCGGATTTCCTCATGCTGACTCTGCCGCCATTGCCGAGAAGCTCCGGCGAAGAGGGAGTGAGTTTCACTGCCTTTCCGGCGAGCGACGGAGAAGAGAGAGCCATTGTTGATGCGGCCATTGCAACCAACACTTACAGAAATGAAAATTCCGTTCACGATTAGAACAGCTGAAGTTGCTTAGTTGCCGTTGTGATGAAAAAAGCCGTTGAGGTTAAGTTCTTAAATAACAGACGATTGTTATCGTGGGAAAATCAACGCCTGTGAGTTCATTGGTTGTGAATCTCCACGTGGCGGTTTGTATGGCCACAAATGAAAATCCCATGTGATTTAAATGGAAAAGGAAATGTTTTATTATTATTAGTTTAATAATATGACATTGTCCCACTTGGCATCCAATCAAAAGCCATTGATATTGGAGGCATTAGATATTCTAATATCCGTTAGAGGGAAGTTTCTTGGTATTGAAGATTTATTTCAGATATTGGATAAGATATCATATGCTAAAGTTCTTTATCCTAATTATCTTCTCTTTTAGTTCTTCCAAGGTTAAAATTTGAATTAGGATCTAAATTTGAACCTAGTTATATATTTAAGGTAACTATTTGATTTTTTTTCGTGTAAGTTTATTTCTTTTTGAGAAAATTTTGTGTAAGTTTATAAACATAATCTCACCTTTTTTTTTATTATTATTACTATTACTGTTTTCTACTCCTGTGGTAAAAAATAAAACTAAGTTTTTGAAACTTAAATCAAAAGCAGTTTTAAAAGCATGTTTTAGTAAAAACATGCTATTGATCAAGAACTTGATCAACCTTTTGTGTGAAGGCACATCTTTGCTTATGGGGGCAAGTGGAACTAAAATAGGATTCCTAGGTAGATTAGGGGTATAAGCTCCCTAGGGCTAGGCACATTGTCTACGAAAGGAGTTTTGTATCCATCTCTATAGATATTTTGATATCCAACCTTCCAATACTCTATTACACAATATTTATTAGCTTAGCTTAGTTGGATGGGTCGAGCAATAAGTATTTCTCGATCAACCTAAACCTAATAAAGAAAATTTCTTACGCTGATCTGTTGAAAGTTTTGTTAAGCAAGCTACCTTCAATTAAAAGATTTGTGGTTGACAGAAGTGGGACATGCAAAATTATATGAGAGAAACTGTCTTGAATGGATCCTCTTGAAATCGGTCAATCAATCCTAATGGACTCGATCTCAAAAATCGAAGACTCATCTCACCCCTATCGGTCGAGTTGCTTTACTATCATACATCAATTTCTTAATTGAGCTCTATGGTTCAAAACTGACTTTAAAATGGATAATCATAAAAAATTTTAAATAATTTTTTCTCCAAAGCAAGATGGTGCTTATGGAAGCTTGTAGCTATTGTATGAATGCTTTTCTTTTTTAATTTGACTAAAAATTCAAATGGTCGTTAAAAAAAGTGTAAAAATCACAATATACAAATTGGAAGAAAGAAGCATAAATTAAAAATAAATAGAAAAACTTAAAAATGAAATCCTTATCATATAGGACCGTAGTGTTGTTCAATCTCTCAAATAACCTTTTTTTAGAAAAAATGTGATATGAAACAAGACGTCCTCGTGTTACCTTTGAGACCAATCACACACTCAAAAGTCGAGAAGTTACAGTTAGCATTGAATTCTCGCGTACAAATGGAGATAGACTCAATTGAGGGGATTCAAACAACAACATTTAGAAGCTCTATAATTGGTTTTAGTTGATACTTCCAAATGAAATCGATTGAACTAGGTTAAGTTTTTAATTCACATTTTTTTTAATATTTGCAAACATACCTTATTTTTGGGTATTTTCATTATTGGACCCATATATGTTTTATTTGGTTTTTTAGTTTTTGAGTTAGGGGTAGAATGGACTTTTTAAGTCCCTTTAGTTAAGTAGGATGAGTTTAAAGGAGGGATAAAAAATACAATGCATTAGTTTTTTATGTTTGAGTTTTACGGTTTCCTCTGAATGAAAATTCCTAGGTGATGACATAGTCTCATCACCTTCTTTTGCAATTCTTGAATCAGGGTTGTATGCAATAACATTCAGGTAAATCTGATCATCTTACTTGTGGAGTGTTCGAACTTTGAGTAAAGAACCAGTTCTCCTTATTCTCTTAGTCTTAGCTTCTTTGCACTATCGCCCAACGCACCAAGTGGATTTCTAATTTTCAAATCTTAAGATTTTTGTATTAAAATGTAAATGTTAAATAGTGCAGCGCAAAGATTAAACTTTTTGTCATTCAAAAGCAATGGTTTAATTAATTTATACCCATTGACCGGTCATTATAATTGAAACTCTTACTTACGCTTTTATATGATTTAGTACTCTCTAATTCTATATGTATTTTACATAAAAATATCAATTTCAATGTTAAATTATAGATTTAGTTTCTATAATTTGAAGAAAATTAAAATTTAATTCCTACGTTATATAATTAGAATCTAGTCTCTAAGGTAATTTGATAAAATTCTTCTAAATAGTCTATCTAATTGGACTATTTATGAGGAGTTTACCAAATTATATGAACTATTTATGAAGTGCTTATGAAGTTTAATCAAACTATAAGAAGTGAATTAAACTTAAAATCATAGGAGCTAAATTTAAACTTTCTCAAAACTATAAACATCATATTATAATTTAATTTACATTTTAATAAACTATAACCTCTACTAAAGAATATATTGTAACCCAGCTATGTTCAAATGATTTGACATAGCAAATCAAACAAACAAACAAGAAATCGTATGTTTGAATAACTATAACATCTTCTTCCAAAAATATATATATATATATATATAATATCATTTTCTCTGATATTAATTTTCATTTGATGAAAGGGTAAATATCATATAAAAATGTAAAAGTATCTTCTTATGTACAAGCTAGCTTGAGGGTAAATATGATGATGCATGGTCAGAAGATAGAGAATCTTTTCACGTGTCATCATTTTATTGGCAAAGAGGATGGCTAATCCAGCATGTTGAGATTTTAGGATATCATCAGTGAAGTGCCACGTGGAAGCCCATGGTACGGACCCGATCGTGTTAAGTATTTGGGGCCATTCTCCGGTGAGCCTCCGTCCTATCTTACCGGAGAATTCCCCGGTGACTACGGCTGGGATACTGCCGGACTTTCCGCAGATCCTGAGACCTTTGCTAAGAACCGTGAGCTTGAAGTCATCCACTCTAGGTAACAGATAATCAAGCTATCATATTCTTCCTCCAAGATTTTTTTTTTTAAAAAAAATTATGTTTGTAATTTAGACATATTTCTTTTTTTTTTTTTCCTTTTGTATTTGTTATTTTTGAAAATTGAAGTTATATATACTAGTTTATTTTATTTTCTACTTCGGATAAATGTGTTGGAAATTGATCCATATTTGAAATTTTAAGTTTTATTTATTTATTTATTTTTAATTTGGCTACAAATTAAATTGTTATCTTGAAAAAATTTGAAGATTATTATAAAAATTTTGTGGACAAATAAACACAAATTTAAAAAACTAGACAGAACCTTAAAGAATTTATAGTTTTAGGATCAAATAACAAATTTAGTTTCTAAATTTAAAAGGTCTAAACTTAACTCAATTAAAGTATATATTCATGAGCGATGTAGGTTGAATCTTCTCAACCACATTAGTACACGTTTGAAATTTACCAAATATTATATAAGTTGGAAATTTATTATATACAATTAATTATATATACATTAAAAAATTTAGATTTTTCTTATGAAAAAAAAATTAGACTTAATCTACATAATACTGAAGACATAATTTTAAATTCTGTTGGATAATAATTTCATTCTTTTAATTTTCTCTCCATTTTAAAATTATGTTTTTCACCTTCCTTAATAACACACTTAGATTCATAATCAATTCTAATATATATATATATATTTGGTTAGTTTTTAAAGTCTGACTTAGATTTGGCCAAATTAATAGAAAATAACAAAACAAAGATATTTATCGATAAAAATATTATTTATAAATATTATGGATAAAAACAGTGTTTAGAAGATATAATATTATACCTTCACCCATAAACTTAAATTTTGGAATCAATCAGTAACTTAGTATGGTATTAAAGCAGGAGATCCTATGTTTAATCTCTCAATCTTATTTCATCTCTCAATTAAGATTAATTTTCACTTATTGGGTCTCATGCATATTTCAAGGTCACAAGAAAAATAGAGTGTTAATTATAATATTAAAATTTTATAAACTTTAATTTTCAAAAAACCAAAAAACGAGAAGAAACTAAGGTCCTGTTTGGTTTT
>NW_024064993.1:23080-24738 GCF_009727055.1 Benincasa hispida
TTAGTTTTTGAAAATTAAGCTTAATTATAAATGCGTCTTCCACCTCTATAAATTTCTGTTGTGTTCTACCGATGATTTAAAAAACACAGCCAAATTTAAAAAAAAATAAATCAAAAACATCTTTTGTTTTTATTTAGCTAAAGCAATTCAACTCTTTTACTCAACAAAAAATAAAAACATACTATAAAATTAAGAAGAAATAGTTTTATGTTTTAAAAAACTCAAAACAAAAATCAATCAAAACTTAATGTTAATATCTTGGATGATCTTGTGCATCCCCTTCTTCAATAGTCACGTAAAATTATTAAATATTTCAAAAAAAAAAATTGCCAATGATAAGTTGATGTAGATAATTTAATGAAATGCACAGAAAGATGCTGCCCAGGATACATACTAAACATTTTTCAAACTTAAAATGGTTTAATGGAATACTTATTCTTCTCTTTTAATAAAACTCAAAATGTTAAAGGTAAAGTTGTAACATTTTAAAATTTAGAAACTATATAAAAACCAATATTAAAATTTAAAGATTAAATGTGTAACATTTTGAAATTTAAGAATCAAATAGAAATCATATCTAAAATGTAAGGGTCACAAAAATATTCTTGTAGATGATGTTTTATCGTTGAGTTGGTTCAGGTGGGCTATGTTGGGAGCATTGGGGTGCGTGTTCCCAGAGCTCCTTTCCCGGAACGGCGTGAAGTTTGGAGAAGCGGTGTGGTTCAAGGCCGGTTCACAGATCTTCAGCGAAGGTGGGCTCGATTACTTGGGGAACCCAAGCTTGATCCACGCCCAGAGCATTCTAGCCATATGGGCCTCCCAGGTGGTTCTCATGGGGGCCGTCGAGGGATACCGCATTGCCGGCGGCCCACTTGGAGAGGTGACCGACCCGATTTACCCAGGCGGGAGCTTTGACCCGTTGGGGCTTGCAGATGACCCTGAAGCCTTTGCGGAGCTGAAGGTGAAGGAGCTGAAGAATGGAAGAATGGCGATGTTCTCCATGTTTGGATTCTTCGTTCAGGCCATCGTCACTGGAAAGGGCCCACTGGAGAATCTTGCTGATCATCTTGCTGACCCAGTCAACAACAATGCTTGGGCTTATGCTACCAACTTTGTTCCTGGAAAATGAGCCAACATAATGTTGTGAAATGTTTGTTCTTAAATCTTAGAGTGTGGGTTTTAGAATGAAAGCAGTGAGTTTTGTTATCTGAATCTCTTAATGCAGTATAGAGTAATCTTCGACGTTGAAATCAAAGTCTAGAATCGAAAAAAAATTTCCATATAAAATATCAATGTTGATAGATATTTATAAAAAAAATTATAAAAACAAAAATTTAAAATTGAAATTAACAGGATTTCATTTGGTAATAATTTCGGTCTGGTTTAATAATCATTTTGTTTTTTTTTTTTTTGAAAATTAAGTGTATTACCTCCGTATTTCTCACAATAATTTGTATCTTTTTTAATTACAATCTAGGAAGCATAGATACTTCTAATTTTATAGAAAATCGGTATTAAATACAGATACATCCAGATCTGTGTCTGATAGCTGATACGTGATTTAAAGTGTCTTTTTTTTTTTTTTTTAATAAATTTTCAGATACGTGTAGCTTACAAGTACATGAAGAGGATACGTTGGGTTTTTTTTTTTTTTAAAA
>NW_024064994.1:0-18791 GCF_009727055.1 Benincasa hispida
CTACCTTGTAGCACCGTTCGCATATCCTGATCGTCATGAGAGGGGCCCCACCAAGGCTTACAGCTCTCTCATACTATCACCCTAGGGTGGATCCCGATAAGGTCTATCTTGTGGCACCGTTTGTGCCTTCTGATCGTCATGGGAGGGGCCCTACAAGGCTTATAACTCTCCCACGCTATCACCCTAAGGAGGATCCTGAAAAAGTCTACTTTGTAGCACCATTCGCATATCTTGATCGTCATGGGAGGGGTCCCGCCAAGGCTTACAGCTCTCTCATGCTATCACCCCAGGGAGGATCTCGATAAGGTCTTTCTTGTGACACCGTTCGTGAATCCTGATCGTCATGGGAGGGGCCCTGCCAAGGCTTACAGCTCTCTCATGATATCACCCTAGAGAGGATCCAGAAAAGGTCTACCTTGTAGCACCGTTCGCATATCCTGATCATTGTGGAAGAGGCCCCGCCAGGGCCTATAGCTCTCCCATCATATCACCCTAGGGAGGATCCCAAAAAGGTACTTTCTAGTATCATTCACATATTCTAATCATCGTGGGAGGGGTCCCGCCAAGGCTTATAGCTTTCCCATGCTATCACCCTAGGGAGAGTCCCGATAAGGTCTACCTTGTAGCACCATTCGCATATCCTGATCGTCATGGGAGGGACCCCGCTAAGGCTTACAGCTCTCCCATGCTATCACCCTAAGGAGGATCTCGGTAAAGTCCGTCTTGTGGCACCGTTCGTGCATCCTGATCATCATGGGAGCATCCCGATCGCCCTAGGGATAATTTGATTTTTTTTTCTTTGTTTTTTTTTAACCCTATGGTTGAAGGTCATTCCCCTGTGACCTTTTATTATTATTTTTTTTTTGTTTGCAGAACAATGGTTTACTTCACCAAGCACGTCTCATCTGATGAGAGGCACCTCATGATTCGTAAAAACAGGAGTCAGCCCATGAAGGAATGACTCAAACTTTTTGTGGCAAAATTTTTAGTCGGTCCTTTCGCTGATAGCTGGCCAAGTTTAAATGACAACATGATCCTTTCCAAATTATCGACGGAAGTACCCTTGACCCAAGGAGAGCGTGCATGGATCCTGCAATCTTCTATTCATGAGGAAACCCCTAATTCAGATCGAGTGCTAACTCTCGAACATCGCATAATTGAGGATCAGGTCCGTTGGATCGTTGTGACAAAAGTCCCTAGAGAATTCGGCTTCGTTGACTGTTATTGGGAGTGGCTTGAGGTTATAGTAGGTCGAAACGAGCGATTCCTTCGTGACATTAATTTGCTTAGCGCAATGATGGCCTCCCTATACACATATGATCGCAATGGTGACATAGTTCGAGCTTTCTATGAAGCCTGGTGCCCTTCAATCAACATTCTTCATACTACGGCGGGCGAAACGTCAATTTCCTTATGGGACCTCTGGTTGTTCGGGGGCCTTCCAATTAAAGGAAGCTTTTACGAAGAAGTGACTCCTTCCCTCAAAGAGCTAACTGGTCACCGTGACAAAGAGAAGTACTTGCCGAAAATATGCTAACACCTTTTTCAGGCGTATTTTTTGATAGTGTGCTTGTAGAGAGAATCGCATGACTCCCACGAAGCATGATTCCTCAGTGTCTATCAGCTCATGGATCTCTTTTTGGTTCCTGGGAGCTTGCAAATATGACAAGTCTGTTACATGGAAGCAAAAGAAAGCCTCTCAGCCTGATCCACGCAAAATCCTGATGGTATGCAGATCGCGTTTCGAGATGGGTCGAGCAGGGAGAACATGTTATTCACGGAGCTAGAGGTAGGAGATGAGTTGAAGGACAAGACCTATCTGGCCGCCTTTCTATCCTGTTGGATATGTCTTTTTGTATTTCCCTAGAAGGGAGGTTATCTTTGCCCCAGGGTCTTTAGAATGGCTTGCTTGATGGCTCACGGAACTGTTTATAGTCTCGCTGTTCCAGTCCTGGCCAACATCTATCACAGCCTAGGGTTGATAGCAGAGGCTTCAAACCCCATTGGACGTATGGACTTTCACTTCCCCATGCATTATGTCCTTGGTTGGCTGGCCCATTACTTCGACACACATTACCCCATACCTGCAGATGTTCGAGGTCCCAAGATGGCCCACTTTTCTGGCGAAGGTTCGATTTACTTCGACGAGTGCAAGGCATGGGAATTGATCCATAGCGGCGCAAGTATTCAGTGGCATGCAAGCATTCATAACAGGAGCAGGCATGAACGCCTAATTGATAGTAGAGACCTACTTTTCCTCAAGTCCAGTTATTTTTCCAGCATGTGATCAAGTTACTTATCCTCCCAATGTGGGGATGTCCGAATTATAGAGTCGTATAGTCCCTTTCGCTTCGATCGATAATTTTGCTTCCATCAGGACATTCCAAATGATATAGGGGGAAGACCTCCCGCCCCTAAGCCGAAGAATGTTTTATATTACTGGAGAGTGTGTATGAGATGCAAGCCCTCGTCTCAAGTATTCCTTTCCGCCCGTACATTGGATCCGCACACCTATGTTACCCCTCGATTCAAGGATTGGTGGTTAACGAAGCATGGGAACTACTTCGAAGAGAATCGTCATCTGTTAGTGACCAGTGCTATCCCTCCCCCAGTGCCTGTCTCTTATACACATCTAGATGTGTATAAGAAAGTATTCCTTTCCGCCCGTACATTGGATCCGCACACCTATGTTACCCCTCGGTTCAAGGATTGGTGGTTAACGAAGCATGGGAACTACTTCGAAGAGAATCGTCATCTGTTAGTGACCAGTGTTATCCCTGTCTCTTATACACATCTAGATGTGTATAAGAGACAGGGTCTCAACTCACCGGTACGTTGTTTTTATTATTTTTATTATTTTTTTATTATTATATATTTTTTTGTATTATTTACATTTAGTCTCTTTTTTTTAGTCGCCTCTTAACCTCTCTTTCCAAGGACTTGAAGCATCACGAAGCG
The DNA here is from genome assembly GCF_009727055.1 of Benincasa hispida. Lineage (NCBI taxonomy): Eukaryota > Viridiplantae > Streptophyta > Magnoliopsida > Cucurbitales > Cucurbitaceae > Benincasa > Benincasa hispida. The sequence goes on from NW_024064994.1 coordinate 2,959, forward strand.
AAGAATCTTTAGTGGGCCCTTTTGTTGTTGACTCAGTCGTTGAGCGAGTTGGTACCTCTGAAGCGCTGCTAATGGATCCTGTGCCAAGGTCCTGTCAAGCGCGTGCTATCCCCGGAGATATCCCTTATGCCAAGGAGGCAGTGGTTTTCGGGAACATTGAAACGTTAGATTTAGTAGCCAAGGAAACTAGTTGTCCCTTGGCGCCTGTGGCAGGAAGCGTTCTCCAACCCAGAGAAGCGTCGAGGGTCTTGGCAAGTTCAAGTGACAGTGAGCTCCCGAGGTGAGCAAATAGGGCACCACCTCCGACCGTTCCCGAGATTTCTGAATTCTATGCTGCCATTTTGGTTTTCAATGCCCGACGCCTCGTAGCCTCGGCCATGTTGGAGAATATGCACAAAAGATCATGCATACTCCATTCGAGAAGGTACTTAATCTGGAGAAATAAATGCATGAGATATTCTGAGCCATTTCCGACATTTATTTGCAAACCTCCCTCCTCTAAAAAAACTTGTAGGTGAGTACTTTCGAAACTTCGAGAAGTATAATTAGTTCCAGTTATCCTATTCCTCTCAGATGACTCAGACAAGTAAGGAGCAACGTTTGGAGGAGGCCAGGTCTGATCTGGAAAAGATACTATACGATGAGAGTAGTGCTTTTGCTAAATGAAAGGCGCTCCTTGAACGTGACTCTCGAGCCTTATAAGAAGAAGAGAAACTGTTAGCTAAGTTGGAGGTCATCAGAGCTGAATGGGCTGAAATATCGCAGCTGATTTCTGAAAGCGAAGGCTTTTTGACTCGGTATAAGCTAGAAGCCTTGGAGATGCGAAGGGTGATAAACGAGATCGAGACCACTCCAATCCTTTCTGACAAGGACGTCAAAGCTTTGGATGCCCTACGTCATGTGTTAGAAGCCATGCAGCAGGAGCTGGGAGCTACAACTGGGTACCCTGACTTGACATTGTTTGTCCTATTGGACTAGGCGTTCCTTAGTAGGCAGTGGCCTTTGGAGAAAAGTTATCTTTTCTTAAAACTATCTAGAGTCGTATCTATTCGTAGAAATAAAGTCTCTTATATGAAAGCTTTTTTATTTTTTTGTTATTTCCTCAAGCGATTGACTATTCTGGCGCCTTTTAGCCTTCCCTTTAAATTTTCACTGCTCTCTTATTTGTTTTATTTTATCTAGCTAATTTTTTTTTAATCATGTACATGCACATAATTTTATTTTTATCTATGACTGAACTTAAATTTATTTAAGCTGCCTCTCACCTATACTATATAATGACAAGGATCAGTTATAACGTAGTTTCAAACAAAGGTTGTAATATTTGTTTTTTTTTTTTTTTTTTTTTACATTTGTTAAACGTAAAACTTCTTGAGAAACTTGTCGTTGATTGGGCCAATTCTTAGCCCATCTTGATCAACTATCTTGTATGCTCCGTTTGTATAGACTTCTTTGACGACGTAGGGCCCATTTCATTTAGGTGTAAACTTATTCCCCGTATATCTTGTCATGATAATTGGTCTTCTTACAGCGAGCACTAAATCACCGACGTGAAAGGACCGAGGCTTTACATGCTTATCGAAGGCTTTAGACATTTGCACCTGTTAACATTCCAACACTTGTTGAGCTTCCAACCATTTTTCATCTAGTGCTTCCAACTCTTGGAGCCACAGTTTGGTGTTGTCCTCTGTAGTCAGCCCTTCTTGCATCGCTATTCTTAGCGATGGAATTTGTCTTTCCAAAGGAAGGACAACTTCTACCCCATAAACAAGAGAGTACGAGGTGACTTCTGTAGGGGTACGGTGAGTGGTGCGATAAGCCCATAATGCTTCACCAATCTTCTCCTGCCAATCTCTCTTCGACTTGGAAACAATTTTTTTTAACAGGTTACACAATGTCTTGTTAAATTCCTCGGCCAACCCATTTGCGGCAGCGTTATATATGGATGACTTGTACTGCTTGAATTAGAATTTTTCACATAACCTGTCCATCAAACTGTTGGCGAATTGTCTCTCATTTTCCGTCACGATCTGATAGAGAATACCGTACCAATAAATGATATGAGTGCGGATAAAATCCACCACGTTTTCTTTATTAGCTTCCCTTAGAGCGACAACCTCAACCCATCTTGAGAAGTAGTCAGTGGCTACGAGGATGTAGGTATGCCCTGCTGACGACTTATGTGTTATAGAGCCGACTAGATCAAGCCCCCATACTTCGAAAGGCAACGAGGATATGGTCAGATGTAGAGGCTCGGGCAATTGATGAATGAAATTCGTGTTATACTGATAGGCTTCACACTTCTTTACATAATCAATTGAGTCCTGGATCATTCCCGGCCAATAGTAACCCATTCTTTTAAGCTGGAATTATAGCTTTGGTCCAGCTTGATGCGCGCCACATACGCCTAAGTGTGCTTTCTCCAAAGCTTTCGCTGACTCTTCTTTACTGAGGCATCGAAGGAAAATTCCTTCAAGGGATCGACGATATAGGACCCCTTTGTAGTAAATGAAATGCGCGGCCTTCATGCGAACCTTGGTTTTACAGCGGGGGCCATTCAGGAGCCTTCCATGCTCAAGGTAATCTATGATGGGCTGCCGTCAGTTTTCCTGTCGGTTTGGTAGACTGATATTGCATTCGTTTCCTCATATGCAGTCCCAACCGGAGGTACAACTCATCTTTGCCAAAGCGATATATTAATGGGCACATTATTTAGGTCCGGTAAGGCAGTGGCTAGGTTTGCCAAGGCCCACTTTCTTGTTCTCCGACCTCAAGACATGTTCCAACGTCACGCTTTTGAACTTTTCCATCAACTGGTGAGCGTAAGTGAAGTAGGGTTTCAAGTCGTCAAGCTTCACCTCGTACTAGCATAAGAGTTGATTGATTATCAACTTTGAGTCACCGAAGATCTCTATACAAGCTACTCCAATCTCTAAGGCCATTCGAAGACCAATTATCAAGGCTTGGTATTCAATGACGTTGTTTGAGCATAACTCAACAAGTGCGAAGCTATAAGGTAGCTTGTGCTTTTCTAGTGAAATGAGGATGATACCTACCTTCGCACCACTTTTCCGTGTCGTACTATCAAAGAACATGACCCACAACCCTAAAGTTTCTTTGAAGAGAACTTCGTCATTGGGCAAGTCTTAACTTAACTCCTAATCCGATGGAACTGGGTGATCTGCTAGGAAGTCAGCCAATGCCTGCCCTTTAACTACCCTTTGCGGTACATAAACAATGTCATACTAGAGGCATGATTGCCCACTTGGCTAAACGTCCCGAGATGATTGGCCTCGACAGGACGTACTTGATGGGATCGACTTTCACAATTAAGTGGACTTTGAAGGCTTGCATGTAGTGCCTCAATTTATCTATGGCGAAAAAGAGCGCAAGGCACGTCTTCTCTATCGGGGAATAATTGCTCTCGGCTCCATTTAGGGTCCTACTCAAGTAATAGAGAGCGCGTTCTTTCACCTTTTCTCTTTCTTGTGTCAATAATGCCCCTAGTAATCTCTTTTACGTTGCAATGTACAGTAGCAACGGCTTGCCCGCTGGGGCTCCTAAGATAGGAGGGCTGATCAGGTACCTCTTTATGTTATCGAAAGCATTCTGGCAGGCTTCATCCCATTCGAATTTCTCTCCCTTTCTCATCAGTCTTTCAAAGGGTTGACACCACTCTGCCAAGTTATAAATAAACCTTTGGATGTAGGCCAGACGTCCCTGCAAACTTCTCAACTCATGTAGCTTCCTTGGCCTTGGCATCTTCTGGATGGCATTGATCTTGGATTGGTCTATCTCTATCCCTCGATGTCTCACAATGAAGCCAATAAACTTTCCTAAAGTTACGCTGGACGTGCATTTGAAGGGGTTCATCTTTAATTGGTACTTTTGCAGGTGATCGAACACGGTTCTTAGATCTTTCAAATGGTTCTGTCATCGATTGGTCTTTACCACAAGGTCATCCATATAGCACTCCACGTGTTTGTGCAACATATCGTCAAACATCTTCTGCATGGCACGTTGATAAGTAGCGCCGAAATTCTTCAACCTGAAGGTTGTTACCTTAAATGCCGTCATTTCCTCGTCTCCTAGGGCCATTTGTATCTGGTTATACCAGAAGATCCACCCATAAAGGATAAGGCCCCATGTCCCATTGTCGCATCGACCATGATCTCTAGGCATGCACTATTTAGTCGCGAAAGTCTACGCAAACAACGAAGTTGTCCATTCATTTTCTAACCGGGACAATGTTGGCTATCAATGTTAGATATTTAACTTCACGAATGAACCCGGCCTCAATCAGCTTATTGACCTCAACCTCAATCTGGGGGATAAGTTCTGGCCGAAAGCGTCATTGAGCCTACTTAACGGGTCAACACCCCTGTTTGATCGCAATATGGTGGACTGCTACTTTTGAATCTAGTCCCAACATCTCTTTGTATGACCAGGCGAAAACATCCCTGTATTTGGTGAGCAAACTCATGTATTCGTCCTCTTCCCCTTCCGAGAGGATGCACTGATGAAAGTCGGACGCGGTTCTTCTATAGTGCCCAGATTCACCTCTTTTAGCTCATCCACCGTGGATTGACCACCGTCCTCTAGACCTTGCGGAACGTCCTCCACTTCTTCGATCATACCCTCTTCGGATTCTTCGGTGATGGTGACATGGTGGCACGAAGTTGCGCCTTCCTCCTGTTCTAAATTTCCATTCCAAGGATTGGTGAAAATGACGTTGCGCCTCTTTACTTTGAGCAAGCCCTCACTTATGTTTATAGTAACGAAGGTCTTTCTCTTCATGAGTGAGGGGATGGTACTATGGATTTCTCCATCACTTCTTGCCTCTCCTTATGGCTTCTGGTCTGATGACCCTTTAACATTTTTAAGGTTGATTCGTCACTAGATGGACGCTCGGGGTATCGGCCCCCTCTTTCTTATAGTCATTTCGGGGGCGTCAGCGTAGGCTTTTCCCTTCCCTTTTGTCTTACTAGGGACATATTGGTCGAGGGGATCTTTAGCCCTCTTGTTCTTCAGGAGATCAAAAATGGGAGCACGGGGTTTTCCTTTGCTTTCCTTTGGAACTGCACCTAGTCTTTCGAAGGCTAACGGTCGCACCACCACCAGCGATTGACAGATGATTTCCTCATTTCCTTCATTCGGCAGAGTCAACCTTCGAAATACTGAGCATCGAGTAGCTCTGGGAATAGTACGTGAGCTTCCTCTTTCTGCTTCTGTCATGCTTAATCTTTCGAAGACCAAGGCACGTGCGACAGATGGTTTAATACGGTTGAAGGCTGAGGCTCTCTTATCTTTGCCCTCATTTTCTCCTGTATCATTGACTTCTTCTGTAGTGATATGATTGTTGTTGGCCACTTTCCTCTTCACCTTTCTGATTATGCGGACTGGCTCTGATGGCTCATATTCGAGTTTCGCCCTCGACATGGGTATAGCGTGTTCTTCTTGCAAAAGCTTCTTTTGGGTCAGTGAGAGTCGGGGTTGCTCATAAATCTTCAAACTCTTGAACTCAATGTGAGTTGTGAAGTCATAGCCCGCCTTCGCCAACAGCTTGTAAGCCTTAGGATCGAATCCGTCTTCAGTTTGCCTCTCGGGCAGCTTTAACCCCGTCACTTTCGCCTCCGGCTTGTGGAGTTCCTGCTTCGTTATCGGCATGAGGGTTGTGACGAAACTCTCCTTTAGAATTTCTATGTTGCCGACCTGCAAACCTTTTGAGCATTCCGTAAAAGATGACTCACCCTTTTTTCGTCTCGACAAAGAGACATAGCGCAGAATCGGAGGTTTTGATGCTTTTTCGCCCCTCACCATGGGTGTTTCTCCAACGCCGAGGGATATTCTACTCTCTTTTGGGCTGGAGGCTTGTACCTTGTTGCCTGCCCTTTTCTCTATGTCTATTGGCGACCTCGACCGGGATCCACCTGATTTCTTTGCCAGCAAGTTCTCTGTCGACATAATCTCATCGGACTTCTCACTCTTTAGGTAAAACTTTGCATCTGTGAAGTGAGATTCGGCCTCGAAAAACAGATTAGAATCTGCTTCAACCTTCTTAATCCCGTCTTGGTAAAACTTAAAACACTGATGTAGTGTTGATGTAATCACACCATTCCATGAATCTAAGGGCGTCCCAATAGTAGCTTATAGGTGGTCTTTGAGTCTATCACATGAAACAGTGCGTCGATGTTTAGATCGCCAATGAAGAGCTCCAAGCGTATCATGCCTATCGCCCTTTGGCTGCCTTGATTGAAACCCTGAATTACTATTTTGCTGTTTGATAGCACTTCTATAAGTATGCCAAACTGTTTCATAGTCGTCTTAGGCATTATATTGACGACAGATTCGTTGTCGATGAGGATTCGACCCGCTCTCTGTTCTCAAATGTATCTAAAGACATACAAAGGCCTATTATGCAATTTAGATCCCAGTAGAAGATCTTCGTCTGAGAAGCCTATAGATATGCAACATGAGGCATAAGCACATGCTGCGAAGGTCGATGCACCAGAGACGTTGGATTCTAACAGTGCCTCAATGAGGGTCGTCTTAGCTTCTCGTGGGAGTGAAAGCAGGTCGTTTATGTTGAATGCTCCTATCTACTTTAATGGGCCTGGAATGGTATCTTCTTCTTCCCTGATACTGACAACATGACATGCAGAAACCTCTGGCATCTCCTCTGAACTCCAATTACAGAAGTTCTTTGGGAGAAAATCTGCTAACGTCATCTGACGTGTGGGACGAGGAATATCCTCGCCTCTCTCGTCAACAGCCTTGGGCCTCCAAGCCTTTTTTCTACTCTTCGTTTTTTATGTCTTGCTCCCTTTTTTGTAGCTTCTATGAGAGCATAGCTCTTTCTGGGTAGAGTTTAGTCTTTCCTTCTTACGGCGCGCTATAAGAATCCAGCCTTCATTATCGTCATCGTCAGCGCGCTCTCCTCCGTTTTGAGGATTTGTAGTTTGGACCTTCTATTGAAACCGCACGACTATAGGTTCGAAGGTCTCAAACTGGACCAAACTCTCCCTTTCTTCATAATATATGATTGGTGCCACCACGCTTGGAGTTACCTTCACCGCAACATGAATCGTTTGGACCACCTCATCTAGATCCAACTCTATTTTCCTCTCACGAGCCAATTTGAAGATCAATTCCTTTAGTACAAAATATTTTTCGACTGGGTGGCTAAGAACCCTGTGATACTTGCAATAGTTGGGATCATCCACTTTGCCGCCCTATTCCAGTCGTTTACATTTTGGTAACTGGATAAGGTTATTCTCTAGTAGTTGCTCAAGCATATCTGCAACATCAGAGTTGGGGAACGGGTAGACTTTTTCCTGTAGCTTCTTCTAAGTTAGGCGACGTCTTTCTCCTCCTTCATCTTTCTTTTCTATCTTCTTGTCTTTCTTCGGTTCGTGGCTCATGAAGTCCCTCGTTCCCCAATTGGCGATACTTAGCTCCATGTCGTGAGCGCGGGTCGCCAATTCTTCAAAGGTACGGGGCTTTATTCCCTGCAGGATATAGAAGAGTTCCTAGTGCATATCCTGCATGCATATTTCTACAGTAGATAATTCGGTGAGTCGATCTTTGCAATCCAGACTCAGAGCTCTCCATCGGTTGATATAGTCGACGACCGACTCCTCTTTCTGTTGTTTGGCATTTTTTAGCTCCATCATGCTGACGGTGCACTTAGTGTTGTAGAAGCGATTCAAGAATTCTCTTTCAAGTTGTTCCCAGCTATCAACCACCTCAAGATCTAAGTCTGTGTACCAGTCAAAAGTGTTTCCTTTGAGGGTTCTGATGAATTCCTTGACTAGTAGGTCTCGCCTTGTTCCCCCATTCTCACATGTTTCTATGAAGTGCACGATATGTTGCTTTGGGTTGCCCTTTTCGTCGAATTGTTGGAACTTTGGGGGTTGATACCCTACAGGTACTCTCAGATTATTGATCCTCTGGGTGTATGACTTGGAATACATGAAGGAAGTTTGAGCCGGCCCTCCATATTGAGCTATTATGGAGGTCATGATCATGTCTTGCAGTTGTTGGACCGACAGAGAGCCCACCGAGGTTGAATGTTGCAGTTGGTTTTCTTGTAGCACAGTCTTCCCCTTGTCAGTTGCTTTGACCGTGGGTGCTTGGCTTGATTCAACAACCTTTTGAGACTGCATTTGTTCTTTTAGGGTAACGATCTCATGGTTTCGCTCCTCGACGAATTTCATTAGAAAGTTAATCTTCCTTTCCATTTCTTCCATGGCCGCTCCCGCCGTCACATCCGCCATCATGACAGAAATCACATCTGGCAGTGAATCTCTTTTCAGCTTGCTGGAAATGGAAGTAGAGTTGTCTCTCATCTTTAATCTCTTTTCCTTGATGACAACCCCACTTTATGGGGATTCCATCATTTTGCCTCAAGATGTTGTGGGCGATGAGGGAGTTCTACTCTTGCTCCTGCATGACTTCTCTTGAGCGGCTGCGGGTGACAGGTCCAATGTTTGAGCCATTTGTGGAGGAAGTTTTGGATGCCATCTTCTTAGGTGCCATATGGCTTGTTTGGATGCTGAGAGAGAGATGAGAGGTAGAGATGTTCCACTGGGCGTGCCATTTGTTTCAACACGAAGCTTCCGGAGAAATGTATTTCGTGGAGTTGAACTTGAGCTGGTATTGATGTTGAAGTTGATTTGATACGATGTGGTTCGATCTCTAATACTTGATCCTCTGATTTTCTCTCAGTTGGGTGAATGTGCTTGACTTGAAGAAGAAAAACACCGAACATTCTTGACGTAGAAGTCTTGGAAGCTTGAAATAGAAGTTTTGGAAGAGTCTTTGTGTCTTCAAGGGTCTTCTGTCTTCTAGGAGTGCAGCTTTAGGCGTCTTGGGAGTCTTCTGCTTATTGATGAATTCTCTCTGGGTTGTCTAAATGTAGAAGATGCTGCCTCCCATAATTGAAGAGAACTTCTCTATTTATAGAGTTCTCAAGTGGGCTTCGTGGGCTTGGGCTTGGTTGGTCCATGGGTCTAGCCCTTAGGCCCAATTATTTGGATTTGGGCTTGCTTGATCCATGGGCTTGGCCCTTGGGTCCAATTAGTCGGTTTTGAGCCTGATTAGCAATTTGAGTCCGATTCAACCTCTTTTTTTTTTGTAGTTTGGACTTTAAACCCAAATAATAATATCAAATTGGGCCAATTTAATCTCATCTGATCCAACCGTGTGACGTCATCGAAATTTGTCTTCAATTCAATTTGGGACATATGTCAACTTCTAATTGGATCTAAATTTAATGATTTAGAATTTCGTCATTAATTTAGTAAACGACGTGACAACTTGTGATTGGTCCAAAATTCTTCATTCAACAGTGTCATTTAAAATAATTTTAGTCTTTACTTATTTTGAATTTTGAAAATATATTAAAACAAACAAAAAGTCATTTTTATAAACTTAATTATTAAAAAAATTAAATGATCATTAAACACCATTAAATTTTAAGTGTTAATTAAAGCATAATATTTATTGCCTTTTTGTTGTTTTACCATATCAAAAGTTAAACATTATTTTCATATTTGATAATCATTTAATTTTTTATTTTTGTTTTTGAAAATTAAGTTTATATCATTCACATTTTTTACGATGTTTTGCATTTTTTTTAAGTACAATAGATAAATTTTTAACCAAAATTCAAAAATAAAAAGAACTTTTTGAAAGCTATTTTTTTTAGTCCTCAAAATTTAACTTGATTTTTTAAACTATTGGTGAAAAGTAGATGGTGGAAGTAGTGTCATAGGCTTGATTTAAAAAAACATAAACAAAAACAAAATGGTTACCAAACAATGCACAAAATTTTAAAATTTTCAAAATTAAACTAAAAATCATAAATATCTAATTGAATGATAATTGACATATATTTAGAGTTGAGGTTGGCTGTTAAATCATCTGTCCCCATTATTGTTATAAAAGAAAAAAAGAAAAAAAATTCAACTTAACCATTGATTAAAGTAAAAAGAAAAAAACAGATTTGACATGCGATTTTGAAGTTAGGATGAAAATTAGTAAAACAAAATAAAAATAAATAAATAAAAAGTAAGTTAAGCCATCTTCCCCAAGTCTTTGGAAACTTAAATTTCGACCTTTACTAACCACATTTCCATCCAATTCCGTGTGGCCCTACTAACTTGTAAAGGAAGTTATAAAATAATAATAATATTATTATTATTAAATAATATACGTGAGAAATATTAATTTATACCTCTAAATTTTTGTGTGGAACTTATAATTATATAAATTAAACTCATAAACTTTCATAAATGAATCAACTTATATTCTTAAACAAAATTTTCTATGAAAAACGTCTATGCACTTACTCTAATTGTCTATTTTGTAAAATAGTCATTTGAAGAAGTCCACACATATTTGAGAATTAATGTATAGATGATTTTCAAAGATAATCTTAATAGAAAGTCTTAGTTAATTAGTTTATGAAAATTTAGGTGTGTAATTGACCTAAGGCCTGTTTGGATTGAATAAAGAAGAAAATGTTGGGTAGAAAAGTCGTTTTTATTTAAACTATTTTTATAATATTAAATTTACCTTCACTGATGATCGAGGCTAGATTTCAACATCATCATTCCCTTCTACCATTTTTGCAAGTTTCAGTCCCTTAATATTTTTAAATCATGGGTAATCGACATTTTTCAAAATAACCATTTTAATACACATATTATTCAAACAGAAATTGTTTTAAATGACAAAATTGCTAGAAATATTTTTAAATATAACAAAATATCAGTGATAGACAGTGATAGACATTAATAAACATTTATGAGTGATAGTAATAGACATTGACAGATGTCTATCAGTGTCTATCACTATTTATCATTGATAAAAATGAAATTTTGTTATATTTAAAAATATTTTTCAACGAATTTTTATATTTAAAAATATTTTTTATTTTTACTATATATTTTGATAGTTTCTCTCTCGTTATCAATCCAACAGTTTAATGCACATAATCTCATTTCATACTCTTTCCCAATAATTTCACCCGAATTTTATGAATTTATTCAGCTACATTTTTTTAAAAAAAATATTATTCAATTTAACACCTCCATCATTTTTCTTTTATATTAAAAACTGAATTAAGAATTGAAAACAAAGTTCCTGGTTTATACATATGTTACATGTTATTCATCTACCCAAATGTGGCATTTCCATATTCTCTTGAAGAATGCAAAAGAATTTGCAAATAGAATAAATCTCTCAAAGTCTATCATTGATTCCTTTTTCTATATTTAAAAAATAGCCCATGGATATACATGAACTTTAATTTTGTTAGAGAAAAGTTTATAAATAAGATATTCGGGTCATGGTCTCCCAATGTATACTAAATGTAATTTTATAGTTATATTGTTTTTCATTTGACTAAGTGAGAGATTATCGTTAATATTTAGTTATTGCAAAAACTAGTTTAGTAAAATACGATGTTTATGAATCGAGTGTTCAAATAATTTATTGTCTCATCCTAGGGTGTGTTGAGTGATAACTTCTGACAAACTACAAATGATTGTTGTCTAAGTGTTTGTCATGGAGATTGGTTTGAACATCGGCCATATCACATGATTATTTCTTTCCTTATTTATGGGACTGCATATTTGTCCATCATTATTTTTTCCTTTTGGGTTTGCATTCCCATTGAGTGGGCTTATTTACTTTCCATGTTTCCCTTTTAAAAGGTCGCTTGGTTTAATGATAGGGATGCCACATTATTTTGACAATCTATATGATCATTTGAGTCTGTTAGAACGACCCAAGTGTTTTAGCATTTTTTTTTTGCACATAATTTGAAGGAAAGATTTGATGGTGTTATACTGATCAAGGCAGCTAGTCTTGATTATTGGAAGATTCAAAGATCTCTTTATTATTTAACTAAGTTTGTATTTGAATGGGAAGTTTGTATGTGAATGGGACTTCGAATCAAGGTGGAAAGATCGTGACTGAGAAGAATTCTCACTTTTAAGGGGAGCCTAAGAGAAGCTAACTAATATTCTACTTAAGGGGAGCCTAAGTTTCCTCAAGAGGAGGTATAATCACTTAGGGGGGGCCCTGATTGTTCTTCTTGTGAGTTGAGCTATTCATATGTCCCCATATTTGGCGTTCACTTACAGATAAGTACAATGTTGTAAACCACTTAACTTCATATTAGTAAAAGTATCTTTCCATGGGCACACTGCCCTCAAGACGTACGTGGAATTTCACCTAACTGGGTTAACAGACTTTGTGTTCATTTTATTTAATCTGTCTCTTGCGTTCATTTTATTTAATCTGTCTCTTGCTTTCTGGTTGTTATTGAGTTTCCAGACACATTATGTGTCACATCATACCGTGAGTCATGAATACATTATTTTCGGTTGCTAAAATCTAGTTATAAAATATTACTATATTTTAGAACATTTGTAAAATATTAGTTATATAGTTGGTTAATTTGTTAAATCTTTTTAGGATTTAAAGACATGAAAACTCTAACTTCGAAAAAAAAATGTTTCACCTCTTGAATGAAGCACACACCCAAAGAAAGAACTAGAGGATCAAACACTATACATTGTACAATAACCATATGAAATTCATATAAACTAAATTTATTTGCACAAATCAAATATATATTTGTTGAAATCCTATGTGAACGGTGTATAATTTCTATTGTTTAGCAATCATTTAACCAGAAGTGTTCTAGATGTGTTGTGCATATCTTGTTTTGTTTTTTTAGTACGATAAAAGGGGTGGGATGGATGAACCTTGGACACCATCACTTATTTTGGTTCCACATTCATGGTATTGAATTTTATTTTTGTTTTGAGGATGGTTAGAGACTTGAATTTGGTGTTGGCTATATTTGTTCAAGATTGTTGTTGCTGGGTTATTCTTGGAATGGTATGTCATTCTATCTGTTGAATTGTCTTTCAGTATGTCCTTGTAATTGAGTTCAGATTTGATGTTATTGGTTGAATTGCTCCCTTAAGTGCTGATTTCGGGTCTTTAACAATGAGGGCCCTCATCCTTTCACTTGCAAGAGGATGAGACTATGTTATAGTTGGACTATGACTAATTGTTCATTAGAGGGATCAGTGGTACTTAAGAAGTTAGATGTGATTATTGAGGTAAAACGGTAATTTTGACCCAATTGTACGTCCGAACAATTTGTAAAGGATCAATGCACTATTGATTGTTATATCCAATGGACATATAAACATATCTACAGTGCAAAGAGTGTAGCAACAGTTAATAAATTGTTGATTAACTTGATTAAAGAGTTTAATCAATTAATCTCGTATCATTGGAGCTTCAATCCGTAGATCCATAAAATCCTCTTGTTAACTCAATAAGGACTAGTGAGAATCAAATTAATTTTGGTTTAATTTTGAATCATTCAAATTAATTAAATAGAATTAATTGTATGAGATTCAATTAATACAATGTATGGTTATATATTATTGTAAAACATAATGTATGTGATACATTATAACATGAAGTTCTATCGAGGAAATTAAATATTTGAATATGATTCAAATATTGATCATAAGAATATGATTCAAATTAAAACTATATGTTAAAATTAATATAGGTTATTGTTTGAATATGATTCAAATGTTAATTATATGAATAAGATTCATATAAAAACTATATGTTAAATTTAATATGAATATTATAGGTTATATATTATATGAGATATATAATAATGGTACTAATTACATTAATGTAATATAATTAAATAATATTAATTAAATTAAAATTTGGTCTTTTTTTAATTTTAAATTCAAAATAATAAACTCCTTAAGACTTTCACAAAACAATCAAATATTATAGTTTTTTTTTTTTTTTTTTTTAACAGTGTGAGGTGAGATTGAGAATTTCACAAAAAAAAAAAAAAAAAAAAAAAAAAAAAAAAAAAAAAAACACTCTCAGACTTCCTTCTTCTTCTTCCTCTATAATTTACTCTCTAGAATAATCAAATTTGCCTCACGCACAAGGAAGCTCATTCCTCTTTTGTGATTCTCTCCTTGAGGATAATAAGGAAGACCTTTACTGATAGTGCCCAAGATTTTTTTTAACCGTTGTATTCGTGGTTTTTCATGACAAAGAGGATTTTCTCAGTTTGTGTTTTTTGCTGTGGAAAGGATACGAGAAGAATGGATCTTCAACGGTAAGTTTGATTTCTTCTCTTTTCCTCTCTATTTTTCCATTAGAAGCATGCTTAAGGGTGAATGTTTATCATAGTTTTCGTTACTGCTCTTTTTGATTAAGTTCTGTAAAATGATTTCAAAGACATAAGTGACCGTTCATTTCCGCTGTGGGAAATCGATTCCCATTGGTATTAGAGTCATATCGTCTTTGAATTTCGTTTATAACTTAATTTCAGAGTTTTGGTGGGATATATACACTACATTATGAATGTATGTTGGTTTGCACATGGATGTTTCAAAATTTGCTAGATTTATTGCTTTAAAGTGTTTAAAGTTGTAACTGCCTGTTTTTTGGGCGTTTAATTTCCACTATCGAGTGTGTAAGTCTGTGTCGCTTGTTAGTTTTTGGTTGTTGAAGAGTTCGGTGACAATTGCAGCAAGATCAGGTTGGAGATCAAAGCAGATGAAGCATTCTACCTTAGAGCATAGTGCACAGCATTGCGACACTGTGCCTTACGCTATAATACAGAATGTCCAACATCGCTATGCTCGGCTGCAACAAAGCTTCGTGACGCAGCGTGCAACATAAGGGTACGCAACAGCAGCACAAAAGTCAGTGTCACAATGATTCAATCAGTGTTGCAACGCTCTAGATCCATTTGCGCGCACGTCAGAGTGGTAACGGTCATGGGTTCGAGGAGAAGGGTAGTTTTCCTTGTAGTTTTAAGCCCTTTTTCAAATTTACTTTGAATTTTTGTAATTAATTTTTAATTAATTTATTAATTTACTTCTTATTTATTTCTACATCTAGATCGACTTGTACTCATGCATCATATATTAATATAAGAGTTATATTGTATGATGCATAATATAAGTGTTATATTATATGATGGATGTGTTAATTTTATTTTCATTATTGTATAATATAAGTTTTATATTATATAATGAAAATGGATATGCTAAGCATGATACTACCTTAGAAATATAAATGTTATATTTTTATGTGTCATTAGATGCATGACTTAGGTTTTAATTGTTTCATTAATGCTTATAAAAGGTATAGGTTAATGAAATTAGAATTAATCTATAATTCAGAGTTGCATGCAAACATAGGTTACTTTTTTGAAAAAAAAAAAAATTAAAATTGATTATACCTAGACATTTTCTAATGTGATAGAAATAAAATTAATCTTTTATTTTCTTTTAATAGAATTAAATTGAATTAATAAAAGATTAAATACATAACATAGTTGTCTATAAAGGAACCTTTGTCTAAGGAAGGTTCTGTCTAGGTTGGGGTATTTAAGCTGACGAAAATGGAACAACTCTTATCTGAAAACTGATCTGGAAGATGAATTAGACAAATATGTTATAAGTATACAAAAATGATTTAGTTTTAATAAAGTGTTTAATGAACAAAAATCACTCGTAGTTAAACTATCTCATATAAAATTATATTGGGAAAATTTTTAAACTATCCAAAAAAAAAATAAATAAATAAGAGTTGAGGAAGTCCTTAAGAACTATTTATTTATGTATTTATTTTTGTAGTTCAATTTTAAAGTCGGAGAAGTAAAAAGAAAGTGCACTCACTTCTAATTTTAGTTTAAAGAAACTTCCTATTTTTGTTTCAAAAAATAACATATAACTATGTAAACTATATATATA